>NC_090932.1:51213353-51418992 GCF_040938575.1 Ambystoma mexicanum
CTCTGACCTGCCCTGTGTCTGTCGGATCTGTTGATAAGTAAAAGAGGCACTAGTAACCAGGGAAGTAACATAGTCAGACATTTCTTGTCCAAATACATCATTAGCTCCTTCGAAATTGTACATAGCCCTTGTGGGTGGCGTTAATGGGAGGTGCATTTGGTGTCGGTCACCACCTCGTGGGGTGTGAGGTGGTGGTTTGATCCAGGCTTGTTTCACAACTCCAACAAGGCCAGAGGAAGGCAGTAGAGCCAATTCTTCTTAGTAGCCTGCTGTGTTTTCACAATGGATTCTTTTAAGAGGCCATTGAGCCGTTCGCAGAAGCCATTGGCTTGTGGGTGGTACGCACAGGCAAAATTATGTTTTATCCCAAGCAACGCAGTGATGTGCTGGAATAGTTCATTCGCAAAATGGGGACCACTGTCTGATCTTAGTACCTCGCAAACCCCCAATCTCGGGAACACCTCCCTCACCAGATATGTTGCTGCCTGAAGTGCGTCGGCATGGGAGCATGGGCCAGCCTCAATCCACCTTGAGAAGAGGTACACTACCACAATCATGTATCGGTAGCCTTGGCATACATTAATTATATCGACGTAGTCGATGTGAAGGTATAGGAAGGTTCCTTCAGGCCGTGGTATTATACCTTTGATCACTTGTAACATGTGACCAGCCGTAAATTTTTGGCAGGTGAGGCAATTGCTAATGAAGTTTGCTACGTGCGCATTTAATTTGGGGCAGAACCATGACTCTTTTATTTGTGCTGCAATGACCTTTCCTGTATGAGTGGGGTGGTGCAGTTGGGCTAAGGCTAGCTTTAGTAGGGCCAGGGGCATAACAACTTTTCCTGTGTTATTTTGTCTCCATAGTGCATCTGTTGGGGACATTGTGCATTCTCTATTTACCCACAATTCTTTCTCTGCCATTGGTGCTGCTGCCTGCAGCTCCATAATCTGTGTTTCTGGGAGGTGCATGTAGCCTTCTTTCATTATCATCTGTCTTGCCCTCACCCTCTCTTTATGTTTTTCTTGGAGGTCCCACATCTCGCCGCAATATGCAGCATGCTTTGCATAGGAGTCTGCTGCCTCATTACCTCTAGATATTGGATCTTCATCATATGTATGTGCCTGACATTTCACCAGTGCTAGTTCATGTGGGTATGTTATTACTTCTATTAATTCGCCCAGGAGGAGAGATGTTGCACCGGGGTACCATCTGCTCTTCTAAATCCCCTTCGTAGCCATCTTATTAATCCTAAGTGTACTGTTGACGTGACGTAGACACTGGCTGAATAGATTGTTACTCTTTTGCTGTTGCTTTCTTCTAGAGCCAGTATGAGGGCCACTCGTTCTGATGCTTTTGGTGAGTATTGTGGGAGTAATTTGACACATCTCACTGGCTCGCTTGTCCAGTCCTCCTTTACTCTCACTACAGCTGCACCTGTTCTTCTTATGCCATCACTCTGATCAATGGTTGAGGAACCATCAATGTACAATACATCACGCCCTTCTAGGGCATCTTCCTCTACATTACGAGTGGATGAGTAGTACTCAATGACATGTGCACATTCGTGAGCGTGTTCCCCCTCTGTTACCTCTTCTGCTATGAAATGTGCTGTGTTAACATTGTTGCATCTCACTATTTTCAGTTCTGGTCTTGATAGTATTATCTCATATCTGTTCGCCCTTTGGGTAGTGAGTGTACTTTTTGACTTGTGCAGAATTGCAAAGAGGGTGTGCTCCACATACAGTGTTGTTGAGAATCCAATCGTTATGGATGATGACTTTTCCACGGCGAACGCTGCAGCAGCCAAGTGTTGTTTGCACGGGAAGTGTCCCATCATTACTGGGTCTAGGTACCCGCTGTAAAATGCAACAGGTTTGTGTCCCATGCTTGTCTTTTGGGTAAGCACTGCTTTCATTACTGCACCATCGCAATGTAAAAAGATGTAGAATTCTCGTTTGTAATTGGGAGTGCCCAGGACTTGTGCAGTTCATATGGCCTCCTTTAATTCATTGAATGCATCCGTCATTTCTCTTGTCCATCCCAACTTTTTCCCCCCTCTTTGTGCTTCTCTGAGGGCTGCCAGTAGGGGTCCTGTGTACGTGCTGCAGTCAAATAGCCACGTTCTGCAATAATTGCACAGGCCAAGGAATTGCTGTAACTCTCGCACCATTTGTGGCTGTGATGTATTCATTATTGTTTGTGCTCTTTGTGGTGTGATGTTCCGCCCTTTTTGAGATATTATCTGACCTATGTATAGAACCTGTTCCTGGCAGTATTGCAATTTTGCTTTATCAACCTTGTATCCTTTCTCAGCCAGCACTGTGAGCATCTTCACAGAGTCCCTCCTGCACTCCTCTTCGGTAGTGCTGCAGATGAGAATGTCATCTACATATTGCAACACCGTGCTCTCAAGCTCGACAATCCCCAGGTCCATCTGTATTACCCTGTTAAAAATGGACGGTGACTCGCAGTATCCCTGGGGTAACCTAGTGTGTTTCCGTTTTGTGTTGCAGTATGTGAAACTTGTGAGATCTTGTGATTCTGGATGTAGTGGTATTGAAAAGAATGCATTTTTTAGGTCAATGACGGTGAATCGTGAGGCTTCTGCTGGTATCCCACAAAGTATCGTAGCCGGGTTAGCTGCCACCGGGTACTCTGCCTCTACAATGTGATTGAGAGCTCTCCAATCTTGTATGAAACGCCAAGACCCTCCCTTTGACTTGCTCACAGGGGACACCGCAGTATTGCATGGTGATTCTGATGGTACCAATATAAATCCGTTCATCAGCTTCTTTTGACAGTGGGTGTTGTCTGACTCTGGGTAGTATTGCTCCTTTTTTTAATGTTATCTTCACACCACCAATGCTTTTTATGCATCCTAAATCAGAGGGACAAGTCATTCCTTAGTGAGGCAGGTACAGTAGCCAAATCTTCCTTGCAAAAACCAGGTGGTGCTGGGGGGGTGCCTCTAGTGCCATTGCCATTTTCTGTGCTACCTCCTTGTATGTCACTTTTAACCAGACATAGACGTTCATTCCAAACATCATCTCGCCATCTCCTTTCTCTTCAGAGAACAGCTCCTCATCTGACACCTCCGTTAGCCTACACTCTTCTTCCAGTGCTATCACTGCTCTCCATGCCTTGCCCTCTTCATCCAGAGTGTGAATGGCACTCCAGTCCTGCCTAGCCACTATCCCTTCAATATCCACTGACATTACTGTCCCTTCTCCTTCACCCACGGGTCTCTCTGGTCTAAATAGATAGGTGGCTGGTCTCCTCCACACTTTACCCGCAATACCTGGCATCCATACTAGTGCCATGTCTGTTCCATATTGGAAGACTTCGGGGTCCACTGGCTCTGCTCTTAGGACTGTCTTGCCACAATAAGCCTGAAGTATCTGTCTCGCTGTGAGCATGTGTATGCCTGGTGTAAAGCATATTATGCCTTTGTCAGTGAAGGAAATAGTCATGTTCAATCTGCTCATGATGTCACGCCTGAGTATATTCACTGGTGTTTGTTTTGAGTATAACAATGGCAAAGATAGATCATGATCTCTGACAGATAAGGAGATGCTATCAGTAAATGGAACCACCCTCTTGCCCCAGAAAATCCTTCAGTGTGCATGGCATCGCCTAACTATTTGAAGTTCCCCTCCCAGATGCAGGACCTAGTAGCCTCTGTGTCAACTAGGAAGGAGAATGTCTTGTCACCTATCGCCACCTTTATGCGTGGTTCCTCCGCAGGGTTAGGTGTTACCGACAGGATGGGACACAACAAGGAAGTCTGTGGGCTATCCTATTGGGGTATAATGATTGTCCGTTGCCCGTGTAGGGGTTATGTCCCAAGATCGTCACTCCTCCCATTTGCATCATCAGTACCGTGGAGCCCATGGGTTGTTCTGAATTGTATTGTAGTTGTGTTAGTTGATGTACTGTGTGGACATGTTGTTGTTGTGCCATTACCATTTGCTGTTGTGTCTGTTGTTGAGCAGTTTGGTGTTGTGGCATCTGTTGTGTTTTAGGCATTGTGTGTGTTTGTTGTTGTGGCTGTGGCACATTATATTGCTGTCCCATCTGCACCTGACCCGTCTGTTGGGCTTCTTGTTGGTAATAACTGTTTGGTCCCCCTTGGTAGCCCTGTTGTCCCTGTTCACCCCATCCTGGTTGTGCCGGTCTTGCCCTGCATGTGAGTGCTACATGTCCTACTAACCCAAATGTCCAACATGTGGGCGGCTCCCGTGCTTGCCATGGAAATGCCTCTGTGCCATTCCCGTATCCCTATGGCCCGTATTGGGGGAATCCTCGGAAGCCACCCCCCAGGTGGTGTGCCAATGGTCCAAATTCCCTACCCCTGTTAAATCCTCCTCTGCCTCTGTAGTTGTTTGTGAAGCCATTGCCCATAGTCACGTACCCTCCCCCCATGAGTTGTGTATATTGTTGTGGTGATGTGTATTGGGGCGGCTGTAGTTGTGGTTGCTGTATGGTTGGTTGTTGCTGTGCGGGTGGTTGCGCTTGTGGGGCGGGGCTTGTTATGAGCACTCCCTCCAGGGCATATTTTGATAGTTTTTTCTGAAACAATTTTGCCTCGTCTGCCTTCCTGTCTTCCTCTTTCTGTTTCATCTCTTCTTGCTATAGTCTACAATGGTGTACTATAGTTAGTTGTATCTCCACCAACTTTTTCAGTTGTTGTTGCACAGGTTCTGGGAGTCCCTGTATCAATATATGATAGAAGATAGCTTAATGTTTGTCCCACGGGCCACGTGTTTCCAGGCGCCACATCTCCTGAATTTCTTAATGTAATTAACAGGATCTTCATTGTCACGCATTTTGCGTGACGTAATCACCCCTATATCTGATGTGTCGGGGTATTGTACCCTTAATGCCTGCCATACCGCGTGCCTACAGTTTGCAAATGGTGACCCGTCGTGCGATGTGTTGCTGATGGTCACATCAGGGAACCCCGCCTTTTTCCATATGTCATCTGCAGCATCGCCCAAAATTGAAATCAAGAGCCCCTTGACGTCACCAACCGCTAGCCTGTGCCATGCTGTCACTTTTTCAATTTCGTATATCCATTTCCCTGCCCCTCCACTCAAGGAGGGCAGCCTACCCTTAACGTTCTCTCTGTCTGCATGCTTCCAGGGTACATATTGTGGCCTTGTCCTTCCCCTTTCCAATAAGAGCATCTGTGGTAATTCGGACATCTCCGCCGGTGTGCGCTTATGATATGCTGTCTGTATGTCTTCCGTGTCATCCTCCACATCGGACAATTTGTCAGGGAGGTCTATGATGTTGTGTGCATGAGGCGTGTCCCGTGTTCCCCTGTGTCCTCCACGTTGCCATGAATGACCCTTGTTGTGATCTATCACTGACCCGTCCCTTTTGCGCTCCAGGAGATCTCTGAGCCTGTTGACGTAGGGCGTGTGTGTGGCTGATGATGTTACTGCCTGTAGTGTATCCTCCCTCTGAGCGCCTGTATCTTCCTGTCCTGCTGTTTTCCCTTCTTATGTTCTGCATTCTGATGACGCCCCTGTGCCTGTCTGTGTGATGTAGACTTTGCTGCGCCCCTCACCATTTACATCACCCGGTCCACTGCACGTTTCTTCCTCATCCTCATCACTGCAGAACCCCCCTGAGAATGTGAGCTTCGTGCATCGGCGTGGTTATCGTACTGTTACCGTTTCCAAATCTATGTCGATGCACTTACCTGCATCTTCAATATCCTCCCTTACCTTGTTTGCTTCCACCATTTCACTATCGCGTGTACTTAACTTACTCTGCGTTTCCATTTCAACTTCTTTTCGTGCTCGTTCACCTGGCCGCTCGTCCTGTTATTTCCGCATCCGCCCTGACCCTGCTTAGTTCTCTCATTATTGCGTCACTCACTTCGCTTAATGCCTTCGCATCCCGATCCCTCGTGCTCTGGTCTCCACTATCCCTTGCTAGTATGCTGTCTGTTGTCCGTCCTTCTTCATACTTACATGTGCTCTGTGATATGATCTTTTTCTTCCAGAGTGTCATTTCTCTGTTAGCCTCCTCCCTCTCTTCTTCCCTTCTCCTATTCTGCTGCTGTTCCATACGTGCTGCCCTTTCTATGATGCCGCATATGAGTGCTTCCTCCTGCTCCCTGTCTTCTTTCCCTTTTTGCTCTAGTTCTATCCTCTCTCCTCTTTCCCTCCCCAGCTGCACCTGCCTCTCTAGTTCCTTTAGCTCAAGCTTTTTAATGAGTATGCTTCTTTTTTTCTTTAGTTCTGCTATCTTTGCTTCCAATCTTGCTTCTTCCTCCCTCGTTGCGTTCCTTTCCTCACTGTTGCTTACCTCTTTCTCCTTTTGCGCTTGTTCTGCTTCCAATCTTTCTATTGCCTTGGTTGCCCCTCTCCTCCTTCCCCGTGGTCGTCCCCTGTAGCTTTAAGAATACCTGTGCTGCTATCCATTCATCTGGCCCTATCCCTGCTAACTCAAGCTGTGCTTTCCTTATGCCGCCATCTTCCACCTGTGTCCCCTCCATACCTACCGTGCCCTCTTTAAGTGGTGTGTTTCGGAAGGGCTCTCCCGAAAGAATATGTGGTGGGTTGAATGTAGGGTTCGAATATCCCTCTGCGGCTGTCAACTCTCGGGCTCAGCTGCTTCCTTTAATTCTCTCATCAGGTAAAGACCCTTGTTCTCCTCCTCACTCTCCTTAGCGCTGTCTGCGACACCGCTGGGAGGGGCATGAGGTGGAGTGCACCCCTCTCCCTCACCATCCTTTATTTCTTGTACGCTCATCATCCCTGGGCCATATCCTTGAAACATTGTCTAAATGGTTCGCCAACTTCTTCCCCTTGTATGTGTTGTGTAAGTATGCTAGCAATGAATTTTGAGTTTCCTTGCAAAAACTACCATTAGGCAGCCAAGCAATTCTTATTCTTTCGTCTGTGCCTTTAGTCCATTCTACACTGTACTGGTGTTGTCAACGTGTGGTACCCCTGCTGTGTCCCTCCCACATAATATGTCATTTTCAATGCGTACCACTTTTACCTGGCCCCTAATTGGGACTCTGTCAGCAGAAAAGAAAATGTGCATTAAAATCTTTTTGATTGCCTCAGCGTCTATCTCTCTGTTGTCTTGCACTGGGCGCGGTCCTCCAACACGTCCCTCTGTGCTTCTATATAGAAATATATGCCATCGGACAAAGATGCCTCAGGCTCAGTGATCTGTGCTCTGCCCTGCAGAGCAGATAGATCACAGAGCCCGATGCATCTTTGACCCTCAGCAAACTTGGGGGCTCTGTGATCTAATCTCTGGTTTAGATCATGGAGCCCGCGGGTTCACTGAGGGTCAGTGACCTGGGAAGGACAAACAAAGGCACCATAACTTCCTCATGTGACCCCTCACGTGAGGGGTCACAAGAGGAAGATACAGAAGTGTCAGCCAGCCGCAGCTTTGGCTGGCACTTCTATCAGTTGCCTGACATTAAAATGGTGGGCACATCTCCCATTGTGGCTATGGCTGTGATGGGATAATGTGTTCTGCCATGGCGTGGTGAGACTGGGGGGCCCCGACAGGGCCCCGGCTCAGCCCCACTTTTTGGAGACTACCGGGGGCCCAGCCCCGGCTGGCCACAGCCCACTTAAAGCACTGCTACTATCACTATAAATGAATGGTTGCCCAGGCCTGATTATCTGGCCATTAAGCAATTGAATGCTGTTGACCTTCGCTCAGCTTCCTGGCAGTATCTTCCATACACATCTCAACTACTGATTTCCATGACTGCCGCCGGTAGAGTGTTTGATGCTCTCATGAACTGGTGGGAAATGTGTCCCTACTTTCTGGGAGGAGGTAACAAATAATCATGAAAAACTTGCAATGCTGATCTCCCCCCAAAGGGAAGCTTAGACATATCTGTCACAGGCCTAGGCATTTTCATATGCACCACTGGAGTAGGGACAAGCACATAAGGCCTTGGTGGCCTTATTTTTGCCACATCTGTACCCTCCTGCTGCATAGGAAGATGAACAGGAACTACTGCCTTATTTGGACCTACATACTATGCACTGCGAGTGAAAGTAGAATGGCAATGAACATGATGCATATATAGATTATGTACCAGTATGTCCACCATATACAATAATAGCTTCTTGCACGTTGTGGTAGTCTTTCATTGTCACACCTGAAAGGGCTGAGGCAATTTTGAAAATAGCAAAACCGCACACGATAAAGCATATGCAGGAATTTCTGGGACTATGCAATTATGTGAGAGCATGGGTATTTGATTATAGTTCATACACAAGGCCATTATTGCAGGCACTGAAAAAGGTGCAAGCGTGTCAGGAAAATATTGTATGGACTGAGGAAATGGAGGAAGGGTTTGATGAGTTAAAAAAGGCAATTTGTACAGCTCCAGTTTTAGAGATTCCTAATTATTCTGAGGAATACCTTTTATTTTCGCACATGAATGGAACAGTCATGTCGCAGTACTCAGACATAGAACTACATTGGGGTACAAGCCTTTAGCATATCACAGTGGGATTTTAGACCCAGTGATGAGGCGTCACTTCCCATGCAAACAATCTTTGACAGTTCTATTATGAGAACCCAAGAGTGAAAGGAAATGCTTTAGGCACTGGGGAGATTCTCTTTATTGATGGTTCTTTGAAAATGGATCAAACTGATGGGCAAAGATATTCAGGCGCCGCTATGATTAAGCACGTGGCTAATGGGGAATTCGGAGTAATGACAAGTGCACGACTACCGTCCCACTTTTCAGCACATGCTGCTGAATTAGTGGCGCTGATTGTCGCGCTCGAGAACAAGGCAGATCAGAAAGTGACCGTGTACAGTGACTCCGCCTATGTGACGTCAACAGTACACGCAGGGCTAGCACGTTGGAAAAGGAGGGGCTACCTCCAAGCGGACGGCACTCCAGTGCAACACGCCGCTTTATTGGACAGACTTATTAAAGCACTGCAACTCACAGTAGCCATCACGATAGTTAAGTGTGCAGCACACACTAAGAGAGCAGACTTTTTTTCACTCGGAAATCAAGCCGCAGATGAAGAAGCATAGTGAGTAGCATATTCAGCAGATATTATGAACTTTGATAAGCCTAATGTAAATGAAAAAATAGTGGTGATGATGATTATAAATGAAAGCTTTAATAATTTATCAAAGACACAATTAATAGAAGTTCAGGGTGGAGCACCACAGGATGTGAAAGATCTGTGGACACAGAGGGGGTGTTCTATATCCCCTTCCGAGGCATTGTGGTGACAGGAAAGCACTGGTAAACCAGTGATGCCTGTAGCCTCATTAAGTGTGGCATTGGAACAGCTACACTACCCTGCGCATGTCACTAGGGAAAGCCTCACAGCAACTATTGCAGAGGATTGGTTTGTACCGAATTTGTTAGAACACATTGTATTTTATGTAGTAAATTGCATCGTATGTCAAATGTTTATTGCTGGGCACACGCTGCGAATAGTCAGAGGAGTTAGATCTCGACCAAATGGTTATTTTCAGCATTTACATATTTACTATGTTGATATGCTGCAGGTCTGTTATGGATATAGATATATGATAGTGGTGGTGTGCCCATTTTCTAGGTGGATCGAGGCTAGTCCATGAACACATCCAGACCCCACTTGTGCTGTGAAATATTAAGTCTGAGAAGTATTTCCTAGATGGGGAATATGTGAGGTGTTGTGTTCAGATAATGGCCCACATTTTGTGAATGAAGTATTTGAACAAATTAGCTTATTGCTTACTGTAAAGCAAAAGTTTTCCTCAGCTTATCACCCGCAAGCTAACGGATAATGTAAGAGACCTAATGGTCTGCTCAAAGAGAGAATAGCCAAGCTTAAGTTAGCATTGAAAAAAGGATTGCTGCATTGCCTGCCTCTTACATTATATGCATTGAGGAACCGACCAGGCTCTGACCATCATTATATGCCCAATGAATTGATAGCGGGGAGGCGAATGAGAAAGCCTCTCACTCCTCCATCAAGGATTAGAAGTGATGCCCAGACAACAGCAGAATTGTTAGGAGATGAGCTACATGCCTACTTAACATGTATGACTATAAGTATCTCTGTCATTTCAGACCGAGTCAAGCAAACAGGGTGTTGGTCTCAGAACACAGATGAAGACCATACAGCAACTGGACCAACTGAACTATTATTACCAAGAGTGTTTCCCAGAGACCGAGTTCTGAATAGAAACTTTGTTTGTAAATGTAATAAACCCAGGTTTAACAGTCCTTTCATCATGGAGGATATCACACCATCAGCAGTGAAGGTGCTAGGAAGACACGCCTGGATATTCCTCTGTGACGTAAAGATCTACACCAGCGAGACCGCTTCACCCCTACCCCATTCGGAAGCAAGCCAAGTAGAAGAATTTCTGCATGTGCAGTCTAGATCAATGACGAGGTAGAAGGATACAGAGACTGTCCAGTAAGACAGATAAAGAGTTCATTGGACTATGATTCATTCAAGACACTCTTTGTAGCTGCAACAGAAGGAGTGGAAAAATCTGTTGTTCTTGAGCCACAGGAGTTTGTTGAACATTGGACTGAGACATATTGAAGTCTTGAAAGGAAAAGTAATGCTAGACCTAGAGTTCCTCTTTGATGATTGGAAGAGGGAACAGTTCCCGATTCCTTCCTCACAGAGTTTCTCTTTGGAGGTGCCCATGGTGGTACCTAATGGCAACGTTCATTGGATCATTCGTGCTATTTTCCTCTTCATTCTTCGTGCATATCCATCATTGGTTGGGAGACTACTGATTTTTGTGTTTTTGCAAGATCCTAAAAATGGTCCAATTGTGAGGAGACTGCTCACAGCCATAATTGAGCAAATCCTCCAGCTACCTGAGTATAGTACAGCAAGTACAGCTGGTCCTGTCTGACTAGGATGCAAAATGTCATGTCAG
Organism: Ambystoma mexicanum; assembly: GCF_040938575.1. Lineage (NCBI taxonomy): Eukaryota > Metazoa > Chordata > Amphibia > Caudata > Ambystomatidae > Ambystoma > Ambystoma mexicanum. The sequence goes on from NC_090932.1 coordinate 51,224,265, forward strand.
TTAATCTATACCCCTTTCTAATGGCAATCACTGTGCTCCATGATCTGCCTTTATCATCACATCCTATTCATTTTCATCTTCATCATTAAATCTCGCTTGAGTATATTAACTGGCGTCTGTTTTGAATACAACAATGGAACAGACATATCACATTCCCCTATAGAGACTGGCAATTCTTCAGTAAAAGGAACTCTATTTGTAGCTCCTGTGAAATCTTGAGCATTCATGGCATTAACTGACAATAAAAATGTCCCCTCTCATATACATGAGCGAGCTGCACCCGTGTCTACTAAAAAGAAAAGGACCTGCCTTCTATCGTGACGTCAACCCTCGGTTCCTCTTGAGGATTTGGCGTTACTGATAGTACTGAACACATCAAGTTACGTAGTAAGCTGTCTTATAGTGGGTTCATACTTATCCCTTTGTCCGTAAAAGGATTCCCACCCTCGATAGTGACACCCCATGTCCTAGAAGTCAGTAACTGTCCTGTGTTTGTGCCCTGTTGTTTCTGCATTGTGACGGATTCTATGGTGGTTGCTGTGGTTTCAAAGCCTGTTGCATTCTTGGTGCTTGTGCTTGATACACTGTTTGATCTTGATCAAACCCATCCCTATTTTATTTTGTGAGCTATATTCAGGCGGATAAGCGGTCCCCCTCTTAAGAACTGCCTATTTTGTACATACCCTTGACTCCCACATGTTTGTGCTAAATGTCCTATCATTCCACATGCCCAACATACAGGAAGGAGTCTTCTGACTTGTACTCCCTGCATGCCTTGGTTATCATTCTGCATAGGCTGAAACCCACCTTGGTTACTATGGAAATTCCCTTGATTTTTCTGAAAGCCTCCTTTTCCACAGAAGTTTCCCCTTCCTCATAGTATGAATCAGTTCCCTCCTTGATCAAACTGCCGTTGGTTATTCACCTGTGGCATACCTGCTGCTTGCTGCAGTCCTGGCCTTTCTCCACTAGTTGACATTGCCCCTCCTATAGCATTCTGTTAACCTTTACCACACAAAAGATTGGAGAGGCTTATGGGTCTCACTGTTTTCTGACAGAAGCAGTCCTTATCAAGTGGGGGCCGCTGGATCCCAAATGCAGAAATGACACTCTTACCTTGTCTTCAAACGGACCCGCTGAGATTAAGGATCTACCTGACCCCTCCTCGCCCCGCCTCCCAAACAAGGCGTGTAGAGAAGGTGCCAGGGAAACCCTGTGTAGCTGGGGTGCGCTGTGAAGCTCAGGAAGGTGCTGTTGTAGCTAGTGAGCGCAGATGGATGACAGCTGGGATGTGCTCGAAGGATTCTGGTGTCGGGTGTTTAGGATTCCGACTGTTAATATAAATGAAAGTGGTTAAAGGAAAATGAACTACGTGTGAAACTTTGTTTATGGAATTGTAAGCGCGGATACCTTGGATGCAGTCTTTATCTGTAGAACCGGGCAACTGAGGAGGCTGGAGCTCGGTCTCGTAGTAGGAGAAGGTGGGAAATTACGGACCCTTTACAGAGTTCATACGATACGCAGGTGTGTTTGAGTGTGTTCGGAAGAATGGCTTAATCTTCCCGATCTGTGAGAATGATGGGAAATGTAGTCCGTGTTCTAAAGGGTTCGGACCCTCACTTAAAGGAGAAAGGAAAGAGGTTATTTACTCCGGGAAACCAAAAGACGGAAAATGATGAAATAGGGAAATGGAAGTTAGGCACTTACTCCCATGAGGCACAGGACGGGCTTCCGATAGGAGTGAGGACCCAAGGGTACAGAAGGAGGAGTTTGAAGCCGGCGGATCTGCTAAGAATAAGAAGTGTGAACAGGGGGTAGTTAGATAGGGAGTAAGACGGGTAATAGAGATAAGGAAACTTGACGGTGAATCTTGTGAACTCACGAAGCGTGGCTGCAGTAAGTCGTAGCAACGCACTGCCTTGTCGGCATTGCCTCCGGAAATACTCTTTCGTGAGGAAGGGGCGGACCCACTGTCTCCTCTTGCTGCAGGAGGACTGGAACAACACTCGAAGTCTGAGACTCCATCTTAGTAGGGGGAATTCGGATTGCATGTAAATAGCCCAAGCGGCGCCAGAATGACCAGCCCCGAGTCGTACCCATGACACATACTTCATTAGCTTTTTCTGTACCAACTTAGCCGCCTCAAACTTCCTAACATCTTCTTTCTTTAGATTTTTCTCCTGCAACATTCGGCAATGATTCACTATGGTCCGCTGTATTTCTGGCCATGGATTTGCCTCCATACCCAGCAGCTTCTTGAGCTGTCTTTGCACCTTGTCTGGTAGCCCTTGACATAGGATATGATAGAATACAGGTATAGATTTTCCCCACAGCTCGTGCGTTTCCAAGCTACACTGCTCTTGGAAATTCTGAATGTAAATAAGTGGATCCTCCCCTTCCTGCATCTTAAGTGCCATTATAGCTCCCATATCTGATGTATCTGGATGCTGTACTCGAAGCGCTTTCCAGACTGCCGCTCTACAGTTATTAAACAGCGCTCCATCATGAGCTGTGTTCTGGACAGTGACACCTGCATATCCTGCTCTCAACCAAATGTCATTGGCTCTCTCCCCAAGTATAGCTGCTAAAAGACCATTAATGTCCTCTGTAGTCAGCATATTTCCTACTGTCATTTTCTCTAATTCATAGTTCTATTTTCCGGCATCCGACGTTGAACTCAGGAGTTTACACCTTAAATTATCCTTATCCATTTGAAGCCATGGTATATAATGTGGTCTGACGCCTCCTCTTTCTAACAACAGGAACTGTGAGATCCCAAAATCACTTTCATCCCCCATCATCTGCCTGCCCAGAGTAGGGACAATGGTTCCGCACACTCTTCTTCCCGGTAATGACCTTAACCTGCTCACATAAGGTGGCAAGTCCCCCTTCACACTATAGGATCGCCCTTTCGGTTGATCTGGCTGTGCCAGAGGCTTTGGCGTCCTCGTTTTAGGTAGGTCCAGATCTGATCATCTAACTTCTCTATCTGTCAGAGAGCATCCCTCTGGACCACATGCGCTAGTGCCCTCCTCCCCACGGAAGCTTTCTCTAGCTTCGTCTGACATATCTTGTCCCCAACTGGTATGGCTTCCCTCTTTCTCATTTCTATTCAGAGTCAATTTGTCCAAAGACAAGACTGAAAAAACCTCCATCTTTGCCTTGCGACTCTGTACCTTCAAATCAATCACGTTTTCCCTTATTTTTTAATTCACTTTTGGTCCTCATCTGATGATAAACTTTATCAATTTTCTCCAATGCTTCTTATGTCAAAATTGTTCTCTAGATCTGCTCTAAACGGCCCTGGCATTGGTTCATGTGTCGGGAAGAATTCCTCTATGTCCTCCCATGCTACAACTGAATTAGGTTCCATTAAATCTTTCTCTATGCGATCCATGTCAGGTGCCCTTTGCCTTCTTTTGAGTTCCAGTTCCTCATTAAAATCTCTTCATTTCCTTGCTTCCTCCCTTATCCTTTCCTCTTCCTTTCTTTTCATCTCTCTCCTCTCATTTGCTCTATGCACTTCATCATCTCTTCGTCTTTGCATTTTTTTATCTCGTAATTTCTGTTCTTCCTCGTCCTCTCTTTTCTTTTCTAGCCTACCTCATTTTTCGATTGCTCTTTGCCTGTTATCATACTTCCTTTGCTCTTCTGCTCTTTCCTGCTTCCTCAACTGTCCATCTTGATACAGCTGTTCCCATCTCTGTCTGATCTTTCTTTTGGCTTTGTCTTACTTCAATTGTTTCTCTCTTTCTTTATCTTTTTTATCTTGTTCGTCCTGATCTTCCCTTTGTCTTACTTCCTTAATGCTCTTTCCATCAAGTTTGATCAACATTTGAGCACCCATCCATTAATTCTGTACGAGAGCTACCTCATCAGCTTTAACTTTCTCTCCTTTCCATCTCTTTATTTCTCTCCCTATATCTAGAGACATACCTGGCTGATCACTTCTCTCCTTGTCCCGTGGGACATTAGGAATCACATCTCTCTCTGGAGTCTTTTCTGGACTCTTGTCGCTGGTACATGCAGGCGACTTGTACATTGGGTTGCTATACCCCGTTGCTGCCTTACGCTCTCTTAAAGGACTTAATCCTTCATCTTTCATACTATTGCCATTTACTTCAGGTGCAGTAGGGGAGCAGAAGTCTCTTCACCCCCTCTTTACACTGGTTAAGCATCCAGTCTTCAGGAGACGGGTCTTCCCTCTCCTCCTGGTACAATTTCCAAAGCTCTAAGCTAGCTAACCTTTTCTCTAACTTCTTTCTCGTGTATGCTGCATGCATATATGCCAACATATGTTGCAAAACTGCTTTAGACAGTGATCCATCTTGTGGCCATGGCATGAACATTTTATCTGCTGTGCCCTTAACCCACTCTGCCTTAAGTGTCAAGGGTGAGGTATCTCGTCCTTGGGATTACCTCCCTGTTGGCAAGAACAAAATACCTCGTCCTTGGCACTTAAGGGGTTAATGAAACAGAAAACGTTAGACGGCATTGAATGGCGAATTACCAAAATCACCAAAAAAGGCCTTGGCACTGGGGGGGAAACCCCATGGCAGTTGAAAGGTTAAACTTAGGTGCGTGTTTTAGCAACTGTTTGCACAGGTACATGAGCGAAGTAACATCCTCCATCACAACTCAGTCACAATTTTATTTTATTTCACACAAATAAATGCTTTCCAGAACAATAATACAATATGAGTGTGCACCAATCTTTTTATTCAATTAACATCATCGGTCGACTATATAAATAAATAATTAAATCTCAAATCTCAATATTTCCATCACAGTCTATTTCTTCCTTGTTTTCAATATTTCATTTCTTTGCCACATACACCATATACAATATACAGACAAACAGACAAACTGACAAACTGGCCGGCCCACATATATTTCCGTCAACGCTCCTCGTGACCATTCCCACCCCTAATAATAACTGTGGAGTATGAGCTGTCCCCTCGAATACATAGCATAAACTGTGATGCTCATCGTCTCACACTATGACACTCCTCGTCTTAACTCAAAAAATAAAATACCCCATCAACCAACCCTCAGTTACTCTATCCCCATTATCACTCTTCCCCACTCAGTGCTCATTCAGTTTGCCACCTCACTCAGCCTACTCACCATTCACGTTTTCAACTTCCGACAGTCGTGATCGTCTCGTCCTCAACCAGCCGATTGAACCTTCGGTTCGTTCAGCTTCCTGTAGAAGTTGGGAGGGGATTACGCTTGAAAATGAGGGACTCGTCCCATCTGTACTTGCAAGTTTTAATTTAAACTAATGGCCACTATCTACAAGGAGCTTCACGTTCCTCCAGCTAAATGGCGGAAGATGCCCGATATTTCCGGGACGGGACTCCAAACATTACTAAGTCGATTGATTTTTAACCCTCATCTCTCTGTTACCACGTGAACTGGGGTATCCGACCCAGCCCGTTAAAATGAGGTAGCAATACTGTGAGATGGATGCAGATGCAGAATATACTCAAACATCAATAATCAAACTGACTCAGGAAGTTGACAAAGTGTAAATGTTTTAATATCAATTATCAAAAACAGGGAGTTACAATGAACATCAAAAAATTCTCTCAATCTTGACACTCAATGCATGTCATAAAAACCTTGTCTCTAATATATGAAAACTCGTCATCATTAACGTCAATCTATGTGGCAAACTACAAAAACCTACTTGGGAAGGTTATAGGCTTACAGGGAACATCTAGGTATACGTTCCATATTTTTTAGGAAGGTGATTGGGTCTCTAACATCAGGTGGGGCAACTAAGCCCTCCCTTAGTGCACGTCACTATCAACGTCATCAAATACACAACGTCCTATTGGTTATGCAAACTTTAGGGCTCTCTATTACGTGGCCCTCTACAATTGGTTGGCACCCTTGCACCCCTCTGTAATATTCCACCTACGCAAGCATCACACAGGCTAACATCCAGGTGCTGGTGGGCTGGTCATAACCATAGCTTCCCACCAATTAGCCTGTTCATCTATCATCACCCTTGCAGTCTGCCATTCAATTAAGCTTTGAACTTAGCCTTGAATATGTTCTCTGAGCTTGAGAATATGAGGGAGTATAGTCATACTCTGTCTTCTCTGTTTCGATACAGCTCGTCCCAGTGTCTATTTTCATCTGACCACGTGACTGCAGACCATGTTTTCGAGTCTTTCTTCCTTTTAAAATACTATTAAATGATGAACCTCTGATGTCTTCAATGTTCTCACTCCTCACCTAAGACAGGAGTTTTGTTCTTTTCACACGTTCTGTAACCACTGTGCGAACATTCAGGCCCAAGGTGACCTTGACTTTTTGGTGTATAGCCAGCTAAGCCCTTCTTTGATTTGCCTCCATGGTTAAGTTTTTGATTTCTAACTGCAACACACTGAAAACCTTTCTTTTCACTGGATCTAGCTCTGCTAAAGTGTGTTGTGGAATCATCCAGAGTTCATACGTTTCCTATGCATATATGTTGGTGCATTGCCGCAAACCATTTACTACGTAGCCAGTCTTTAAGAATACTTTGTCTACTTGCGTTATTGCTTCTGTACAATTGTAAAACGACTTGATATCTTCTTCATTATTTCTGCAGCACGAGCATCTTCATCTCGAGCCCGAAATGTTGCTCATCTTTGACATCTCCTCTTTAGAGTGCCAAAAGAATGTTTATGTTCTTTCGTCCTTGCATCTCTTCTGGGTGCATCAGCTCTACTCTTTATGACGTCACCCATCTTCTCTTTTGCTCAGTATTCACGCTTCTTCCGGGATTTCATTCAAATGGCCATCATAATGTTGTTTATGCATGTATGGCTTTCTGAATGGGAATCTTACTTCCAGGATTCTCTTCGGTATTGGTACTCTCACTGGCATTGCATGTGTCTCACACTCTGGCTCCCAACATATAGGCAACATGGGGGAGGAGCTTTGGGTCGGGGTACTTGGCTCCACCTCTAAATATATATGGAAAGAAAAGAAAACAAGAGATGGCAACAACATCACGGTCGCACAAAATAGGCATCAACAATGTATTAGCACCCTTTGCGGGAGAGCTAGGCAATCAGGAGGCACGGAACGCAGGCTGAAACTCCTAATCTAGGCCGATGTTCCAAGCCACCTGATGGCCGGTTCCTTCGCCCGCCTTCTTCCCCCCACTGACGCAGCAGGAATATTCCCACACACCCCAATCCCCACTTACCTGATTTCTGCGGCGGTGAGTACCGCTGCCACAGCTCCGACAGAGGGGCTCCATGTGAGCCCCACCTTTCTATTCCATGGCGGCCATGTTTGTATAATATTTTCTTAATGTGAATAGGACGATGCAAGGAGACCCGTTCACGGAAAGAAATACTTTCCAGTTAGCCCGGTCCCAACCCATGGGATGGGTGCTAATAGTGTTAAGCAACCGTTCCAAGGGCTTGAACGAGGGTTAATGTCCCAGGGTCCTCATTAATTGCCCTCACTTTGCTCGGGCCTTTTTACTCAGGCCCAGGCCGTTAACACCCATTCCACCCCTTGGAACGGGTCCTTGACACGTAATTAAAATGCTATCTGCAGATATGATTGAATGCTTGAATTTGTTAGAGATTTTTGTACATTTTTTGTAAAAAATAGATGGGGGTGGGGTTAGGTTAAGGTAAGTGAAAGTGGGGGGTGCAGTGGGTCTCCCTCAATAATTAAAAAAAAAAAATTGTCATTTTGCAGTTGGTATTTTATTTTGGATCATTTCACCGTAATCCAACTAAAATCACTATCTAGCGTGGTCATATTTGTGATATCAAAGGAGTGCAAACGTATGAAAAATGTCCAGAATTTGGTACCTGTCTGCTTCTAGAAATATATGTTTTCTCTCAGATTTTAACCACATTGTCTAACAGAGAAAATTGAAAGGGACACCTACATGTCTTGTAATTGTCTGGAAACTCTATGAGGCCACTCTTAAATCTATCGAGTGATCTGTAGACTTTCCAGACCAGCTGCCCAGATGTATCTTGCATTAACGTTCAGTGAAACATCCGAGTGCCTCCTGTTCAGGCACTCACGTTAGTTTGAAAAGAATAGATATTATTGGGCAGAAGAAAAAAAACTGGATAGCACAGAAGATATGAATTCTTTACAAGAAGCCAATTTACAGCAATGGACATCATTATAGACAGTATTTCTTTTAGTATTTTCAGGCCCAGTGTCATTTTGCAAAGATTCAAAGATTCAAAATGCAACGATTCAAAATAATAGGAATTATTGCATCTAGTGGCTGAATCAAGAATTTTCACTGGACTGCCAAAAAAAAGATCGATTTAGAATTACTGCTCTGTGACCGCATAGAGTGGTCCTTCTAAATCGAGCTTTGAGCCCCCAGCCCACGCGAGTGCGCGCAGGGGGGACAGGCTGTCAGGTGAGTGTCTGTGTGAGTGTGTTTGTGAGTGTTTGTGTGCAGATTTGGTGTGTTTTGTGCTGGGAAGGAGGGAGGAAAGGGGAGATTTGGGCGTGTGAAACACCCCCCCATTTAACATTAAAACTGGGGGGAGAAGGTGGGGGTGCATAAGGGGTCTTCTTGGGGGGGTAGGAGGCGGGGGAAGGATGTCATATTGCTGCATTTTAAAAGCCAACACAAAAACGGCCGAACAAATCTGTCTTTTTTGTGTTTGCTCTTTTAAATGCGGTAATTTCACATAGAACCATTTATTTCTCTAATATGTACCCTTCTGTGTATCAAATGGACCAGCAAAGTAGTTTGTAGGTGGACATTAAGATCACTGCAGCTGGATGTCAAGTCACTCTGTTTGTTTCGCAATATGCATCAGCGTTGAACAAACTTTCTCAGGGCAATGTAACTTCTTAGATCCAGGTCATTTCCCGGTCAACTTAATACACAGAAGGGCAGACATTAGAGAAATACATTGTCTTAAAACATTCCGTTCAAAGTATTTACATCAACCGGGCAGAAGAGCCATTATTACTAGGCAATTCAGTATGATAATTGTCCCATTTTGCTGGATATGTTTCTGTCTTTTTCAAATTGGAAATCTTGGGAAATTTAAGTAGTGCTTTTAGTGGAGGTCTAATAATACCAATGACGTCATTACTCAGCTGGAACGCATGCTATTATCAGATATGGCTGCCAGATTCCAGAAACTTAGCACCGGTGCAAGTGCAAAGTTTGCACGGGATTAGCACTAGGGCAAAGTTTACCCTTTTTTAAAAACACTGGGACAAAAACCATTGCACCTCGACAAATGCAGTTTGGCATATTAAAAGCACCAGTGCTAAAATTGCCCTAGTGCTAAAAAGACATTTTTTTGCATCAGGGCAAAGTTTGCCCTATTGCTAATACCGTTCCGTATTAGCATTAGGGCAAACTTTGCACTGGTGCAGAAATGTAGTGAAGATGCATCTTTTTTGGACTAGGACAATTTTTGCCCTGGTGCTTTTAATATGCCAAACTGCACTTGTCGAGGTGCAATGGTTTTTAAATATGTCCCAGTGTTTTAAAAAATAGGGCAAACTTTGCCCTAATGCAACTACCATGCAAACTTTGCACTTGCAATGGTGCAAAGTTTCTGTAATCTGGCCCCAGGTAAGAACCCCAGCGTCAATTTGCCAGGCGCAGAAGGCGCAGTGAGTAGAGAATGCTCTGCAGTTTGGCCACTAGCTGGCTATGACACCATAGGTCGCATTGAAACAGGGGAGTCAAGGGGCACTACTGTGTATAGATGTTTTGCAGCAGTACATATAAGGATTTCAAGAGATATAGTTTTCATCAAATTCTCGATTTTCAGCACATACAATGTTCACATATTTCAGGTGCAGAGGGACTACAATAAGTCTCAAGACCACTAGAGACTGAACGGTAAATGAAAAAAGCAGAATCTATCATATGCTGACAGAAAGTCCATATTTGCACTCCTGGGGGATCTATGTCCCGCAAATTAAATCAATAACATGCATTCAATTTTTGAGATAATTCAATTGTTAATAACATCAGGTGATTTAAGATAATTAACACTTCAACTTATATAAGTAAAAAGACCTATATAGGTAAAACAATAAGTCAAAAAACAACAACAATCACTGGAAGCGTTTGCTTTAGTTTCAATCAAGAGAAGACTTTATATAGTGATAGAACAATTTAGCGGCTGTTGGTGGCGCAACTGCAATTACATACATGTAATGCAAGTGTCATAATAAAATTCTTACGGCCTTAACATCAAGTTCAGCAGTATAGCTCAACAACACAATTCAATGGTGTGCATAAAGGTAAAGTTCAATGTAAGCAGGTAACACATGCAGGGTGGTGCCTGGTTTGTGGTCTAAGCTCAATGCGCTGGTCTTTAGCCTATACGAGACCAGTCTTGTTAATTCTGCATTCCTGTCTCACACTATACACCTAATGTAGGGGCAGTGTCCACGATACTGTGTGGTGGTGACAACGTGTTTCGGAATAATCCTTCTTCAGGGCTAGTACTGCCAAGTAGTGTATCAGATAACAGACTTCTGCGGAAAATACACAGATTTCAAATGTATGGAACGACATGTGTCATATACTATAATACTCAAGGAAGGCAAAGGATAACTTAAAAGCAGCTGACCTACTGTCTGCTTGTGAATCTCTGGAGTTGCATACGTCGCTGGAAGCGGTAGTAGCAAAACTGTAAGGGAGCCGTGGCCGGGAGTTATGTTCCTCACCACCTCATCAAAGTAGTCAGGTAACCCAATCCACAGTGGGCGAGCTGTAAGGACAAAGGGAAGGTATCAAGACCTCTAAATCTCACGTCTGTGTAACACCGCCGTACCGATATTGGTCTGTCTCTGATTGGAGGTAAAACAATGTGCAGTCAAGGCATATGTGCCATATCTAATTTCTGAACCTGACTCCTCCATTAAGACTACCACTAAGGTACAAACCAAATATCCCAGAAATACTCGTGACAGTCTTCTAGACCATGTAGGTACCCCATATACATGCAGGAATACTATATTTCAAAGTCGCATGTTGGTGTCAACTTGCTTACTAACTCAATGCATAATACTGCGCATGGTATTAAACCCACGCCTCCCCATCTGGGTCAAGCTTAAACTTACGATTGTCTAGCAAGCCGCAGTAACGCCGTCCATGCCTCTGCTCACCAAGCCAAGTAGCACACAAAGGCTTGTGTCTAGAGTAGTCAAGATGACGTGAGTGCATGCACAGAAGGTCGCAAGCGCGCCATGTTGGTGTCAGCAAATGAACGTTGTCATAGCAACGTTACGAGTAAATAATATGTACTCGAAGTATATTTAAGGGGAATCCTACAATACAACCTACGCTCGATCCATGTATGTGTTGCCAACGGCTTACAGTGGCTGGCTTCTAGCTAATGTGGTCGTGAGTCTCTGATTGTACGTTCTCCCTACAGCCCCGTGGTCCTTATCTAAGCGGGAGCCGATGTGCTGTAACACTTGACTCAATACGCACCCTTCCTCACTAATTACAGCCATCCCTCATGCAGCACATGTAATGCTGCCCTCTTCCAGGTGTTTAGTGTGAGACAGGAATGCAGAATTAACAAGACTGGTCTCGTATAGGCTAAAGACCAGCGCATTGAGCTTAGACGATAAACCAGGCACCACCCTGCATGTGTTACCTGCTTACATTGAACTTTACCTATATATACACCATTGAATTGTGTTGTTGAGCTATACTGCTGAACTTGATGTTAAGGCCGTAAGAATTTTATTATGACACTTGCATTACATGTATGTAATTGCGGTTGCGCCACCAACAGCCGCTAAATTGTTCTATCACTATATAAAGTCTTCTCTTGATTGAAACTAAAGCAAACGCTTCCAGTGATTGTTGTTGTTTTTTCACTTATTGTTTTACCTATATAGGTCTTTTTCCTCATATAGGTTGAAGTGTTAATTATCTTAAATCATCTGATGTTATTAACAATTTAATTATCTCAAAAATTGAATGAACGTTATTGATTTAATTTGAGCGTCATAGATCCCCCAGGAGTGCAAATAGGGACTTTCTATCAGCATATTATAGACTCTGCTTTTTTGGTTTCAGTCTGACTGGCCTTTTGGAGTCAACACTGGAAATTGACCAAAGCCGGATTCATCTTCTAAATACTATTGTCCAAGATGTGACTGGCTGTGTTCCCTAGCCAAAGCCTAGCCAAAGGAGGGCGGGAGGCAGGGGAAAGTTGAAAAAAATAAAAATAAAACGTACCTGCGTCCCTGCTAGAGGACGACGCAAGCCTCCAGCCGTGTGTCTCCACACGGCTGGAGCCTGCAATTGTTCCTCAGCGGGGACGCAGCAGCAAAAAGGTAAGTGGGGCGGGGAGGGCAGGGAGGAGAGAGGGAGGGGGGGTAGGGAAAAAAAAAGAAGCTTACCAGAGTTCCCGGCGGGGTGAAGGCAGCCTCTCAGCCGTGGGGAGGCTCGGAGCTGGGATGGGCCCGCTTCGAGCCTCCTCATTGGCTGAGGGGCTGTCATGCCCCCCGCCGGGGACAAAGGCCGTGGAATCCCGACAGAGGGATTCCCGGCCTGGTAATGACTCGGCGAGGGCCAATCAGAATAGCTCTTGCATTCTGATTGCGCCCTCGCCGGTACTAATATAGCAAAATGCACTTTAAGCTGAGAATACAAGATACTTATATCAAATATGATCGTAAAAGCTATCAAGATACAAGCCCTATGCATTTTAGGAAAGGATCCGGACAGGAAAGATGCAATATTAAATGAACATAAGGCACTTTAAACAGCAACTATAGAGGGCAAGAGGCAATATGGTAAATGCACTTTATTCTACGAATGTATACTGAAATGTACCATTGAGAATGAATGCATATAGCATGGCGTGCCCAGAGGACTATGAAGGGGGCAGAACACCCAAAATGGGAAAGAACTTGTGAAAAGTGGACTTCCTGTGGGATCGCCTGCAGGCAGTCACTCGCACGCTCACTATTGCGCGGCATGAGACGTATTCATTGATTCGATCACGCAACATCTCGGCTGGGAAATGGCCACGCAAGTCCTTCATATGATTGCCACCTGAAGGCAGGCATAAGTTCACTTGCATGTAGGATTTTCAGCAGACCGATGTGGCACATGTCAGATTTTAGGGTGCGTGTACTCATTTGGGGTTCCGATGTAAATTAGGGGTGTGCGTAAGCAGTGTAGTGGGGTCCAGGAATGTTTTACGTGGGTTTGCACACATCTTTCCTCAGTTATTTCCGAGTTACGATTTTTCATACGCATGTTGTCGGGGTGCTGGATGCAGTTATGGGGGACCCCATGCAGGGTCCCCTAGTCACAGGCCTGCTTACGGAGCGCCTCACGCACTGTTTGAAAGCTGTGTGTATTCAGGCCCGGAGGAGTGTGCAAAGGTAGCTGTCTGCTGTTCATGCTTTACATGTGGGCGTGTCAGGGGCGTTTCAGACGCGAGTTGCGAATATGGTTACTTTGTGGTGTCAATTCCATGAATACGTGGGGCAGCATTTTCTTACTGCGCTCAGGCAAACGCAGTGTCCTTTTCGGCACGCTGCCCTTGCAGGATTTCTGGGCCTATTTCCATGAATCGGGCCCACTGTCTCCAAGCAAGTCCTCATTGTTAATTGGGGAGCTCGAATTGAGTCAAGTAAGCAGCACACCCTTGCTTCACAAGATTCCTGTGAAAACTTAGCTGTAGATATGCAGCCTGTACTTTACCCTAACACTTAGTTCATGCCCAAAAATCATCACAAATGTTAATAGTTGATTACAGATGGTCCAGATATTTATATGATAGTACTAATAAGAAAGCTTTTGATTGGCATGCTCGGTGCAGTTGTTTGCAACATGTGTTTCATGCTGTGTCAAGATATCTGACGTGGAAAAATAAAAGGAGTGAACCGGCCTCTTTGTAACTCAACCTGACTGAAGAGGGCAGCCGCTGAGACGCCGGGGGCAGCTGCTGAGACGCCGAGGGCAGTCACTGAGATGCCGAGGGCTGCCGCTGAGACGCTGAGGGCAGCCGCTGAGACGCCGGTGGCAGCGACACAAAGCGGTGCTGGAAGAAGGAGCACCACAGCAGAAGGTCAAGCGCTTAGCCTCTTAGTTTGCCGGAATCTGGGCCCAGATTACAGAATATTTGCAATTCGTGCAATTTTTTCTGATTTTAGCACCAGGGCAAAAATTGCCAAGATGCAAAAAAACATTTTCAATGTATTTTTGAATTTTTGCACCAGGGCTAGGATTGCCCTTGTGCTAATACCATTCCACATTAGCACTAGGCCAAACTGTACCCTGGTGAAAAAATGCATTGGCAGAATGGGTTTTTCCCAAGGGCAAACTTTGCCCTATTGCTAATAACATGCAAGAGAGCACTTTCATGCTAGAAAGGTATTCTAATGCAGCCCCAACGTTTTTTGCACTAGGGAAAACGTTGCTCTAGTGTTAGTACTGTGCAAAATTGTACTTACACTGTTGCAACGTTTCTGTAATCTGGCCCCTGGTTGGCTCAGATGCACCTAACCTGCCCGTAAAATAATAACAAATAATTATGCTTCACGTCATGCCTGATTTTTCTGACTCGTAGGTGCCATAATTCTAGGCATTACTATTACCCAAGTTGATTGTGCTCAACTTATTGGCCCTCATTACAACACCCGGCACTAAACCATGGTGCTATTATCACCATGGTTGGTGCCGGTGTTGTAACGAGGCCGCCATGGTGAAATGGGGAAATACCGTCCCATTCCAAGGTTGGTGGGCCGGTATTTCCCATTTCACCATGGCCCTTCCCCATTCCCATTTTTGGCCCATAGGGCTCAATGGGGAAGGCGGCAATTACGGTACCGCAAATTGCAGTACCGTAATTGCCTGCGAGGTCCCTTTGCGGGTCCCTACTTTAACGGCTGGTCCAGACCAGCCGTTCAGGTCGGGTCCCGCGAAGGGTCCTCGTAGTAAGGCGCTAAGTGGTTAATGGCGCCGCAGCCTTTTACAGCGCCGTTAACCACTTAGCGCTTGTGTCATAATGAGGCCCATTGACGTTGAAAGGATGAAGGGCTGAATCAGTGCAGCTGCAACTCAAAAATGTGATTGCAAGTTACACACAGATCTCTGAACTGGTGCTTTAATTGCTGAGCTACCTTGCTGATTTACATAGAGGGCTAGGTGCTGGGCAGCACCAGACCTGATGATGTGGGTCATTGCCTTTGCCTGGGTGATATACGGTGACAACTACATTGCAAATCCCAGGGCGTGCAAGCACTCATTTTAGGCTTGAAGGGGGAAGAGGCTTTATTCCTCTGCTTGTATCTTTGTCGGCTGTCCTGGGTCTCAGACAACATTCTTAGACTTTCCTGCTTGCTGCACTAATAATAATAATAACAACAATGTATTTCTTATATAGCGCTATACATCCATAGGTCTCAGAGCGTTGCTATCCCAACGTGGGTCTCAATTTATTGACCTCGGAAGGATGAATGGCTGAGTTGACCCTGCCTGGATTTGCACATTGGAGACAGTGCTTTAAAATTGCTGGTGGGGACACATCATCTCCCTGTAGCTGCAACGGGAGATGCGCCCGCCCTTTTCAAGTCAGATAAGCTGACAGACAGCAGTGCCAGCCACACACAGCATTTGCTCAAATTCAGCAACGCTGTGGCTGGCTGGCACTTCTCAGTCACTGCAACTTCCTCTCGTGACCCCTAGGTGTCACAAGAGGAAGTTACGGTCCCTTTGTCTCCCCATCCCCTCGTCGCTTACATTCAGCAACGCTGTGGCTGGCTGGCACTTCTCAGTCACTGCAACTTCCTCTCGTGACCCCTCTGGGTCACGAGAGGAAGTTACTGTCCCTTTGTTTCCCCATCCCCTGCCCAGGTCAACGATGTGTCTTTGACTCTCGGCGAACCTAGGGGCTCCATGATCACGGAGCGCCCAGGTCCGCTGAGGGTGAATTGTGTACTTTTCAAGACATCTTTACATATTTCTATGTTTATAAAGATGGCTTGGAAAGTACACAAACCATAATAAGGTACGCACACAAATATATAAGGTCGAGTTGTTCCCACCAGGATTTGAACCTGTGACAGCAGGCTACATACCGATGTCTGAAACGAGCGCTCAGCTCGCTGGGCTATACGACCAGCAGTGGTAATGGTATAAGCCCGCCTCCCATCCTGAGGCCAGCACCTTGCCCACCCCCGACCCTCCCAACCCCCAGAGTCCGCCATCCTCTGCTGCCCCAAGCGCATTTCCCCACAATCTAACCCCTCCTGCACCGCCACCCGCCTTTCTCCATTTTTGATTATTCGTCCTTTTACTCGGGCCTATAGCTTGGGCCCCGGCTGTTACCACCCGTTGTTTAATTAACGCTAAAAGACAGTAGCAGGGAACTCAGTGCCATCCAGCGGCTGATAATGTAGAGGGCGTCTTTCAGTTTAAATATTCACGTGTGATCACTAATACATTTATCTGGAAATTCCAGCAGACAGACGTTCAGCCCAAAGCATCACAAGCGATGTGAGCGCTGGCCAGGTTTGATCGGAGAGGTGAGGGCTAGTCTTTAGTGCACCAGATCAACCTGACTGCTGTGACCCTATTTGAAGCAGAAATCTGGGTGTAAATAGACTCGGCCGGGTTAAAAGTATGCAGAATTTAGTTCAAGGTAACAGCCCCAAGCAAAGCGAGGGCCATTAACAGGGCCAAGGGACTTTATTTGCTTCCCTCTGGGGCTTTTTCAGATTTAGCACTCAGTGGTAAAATTAGGGCTGCTACAGGACATTATTTTGAGGAGAAATAATGGGGAAGAGGAGGCCTCAGCCCGTCACTCCCCCTAAAAAAAGAAATGTCCATCATGGAAATAGTTGCTCATGACGGGGCACCCCTTTAATTTCCATGGTGGCCCTGAAGGAGTGGACAACCAGGAGCACGCTGGGACGGGGGAGGGGGTTCGAGATGAGTATGTGGTGGCAGCAGGAAAGGTGAAGGATTTTGTTTTGTTTTTTTATAAATTAGGCCAATACAGAGGGGAATAAGTGACGGGCAGTGGTAGGGGGGAGGGAAACAGCGAGGATGACACAGGCAGCCAACTACTTGCTCAGAAAACCGCTTATACCATCAGCTAAAGCCTGCCATTCGAGCCTCCTGATTGGTTAGTTGTCCCTCCAATGGGCTGAGAGTATCCACCTTGCCACTGATGAAAGACTTTCCTTCCCTGGGGAGGGTGAGAGAAGTATTCAGGGAACGTCCCTTCATATTTTCTGGTGCTCTCCCTTTATTCTTTGTCCGCCACCCCATAAAGAAGATGCTGAGTCCAGGTTACTGGGAAGGCCCACACGATGCAACATCATTATAACTAAGGCCAAAACAAGAGATCAACACTTGGGAGGCTGAAATACTGTCTTGCCGAAAGAAAGAGACTTAGAATAATGGCCGAACAGTGCAGAAAGTCGCCAGCCAAGGGCCACCTTAAAGAAACGTTGCTCCTTTGCAAGTGCAACTTTGCAAGGTATTATCACTTGTTTATTAATTTATATTGCGCGTCAGACCCGAAGGTATGAGGGCGCGGGAGCAGCAAGGTTATTCTCAGCTTGGTTACAGTGCTGGACAGTAATTTAGAGTGAGTACGTAGGTTAATACAGTTATGATGGATACAATGGAATGCAGTTTACGAGTATTCATATTTACAAATTTTACAAAGGTGATTCAATTATTGGTCATTGTTCTTTAACCATTGAATGTAATTACGTCTAAAGTGTAGGGAGGTTTGCAGTGTCCTTAGGGTGGGTGGTAAGGAGTTCCAATGTTGGTCTGCTTTCACCTGGAAGCTGTTGCCGCCCATTGTGGTTCGTTTAAACCTGGGAACTGTGAGCAGGTTGGCATTGCTAGTTCTAGTGGGCCTGTTAGGGGTGTGTCTTATTATTCTGTCGGCTAAGTAGCGGGGGGCTGCATTATTGAGGCATTTGTGTGTTAAGGAGGTTACTTTGAGCAGGATTTTTTCGGTGTTAGTAAGCCAGTTATGGGTTCTCCTGATGTTAGAGATGTGTCTCTCTTTGGGATGCTAAACGCTGCTCTGAGAGCATTGTTTTGTAAGGTCTGGATTTTATTGGTAACCTGTTTGTTGGCTCCTACATAAAGGGCGTTGCAATAATCCAGTTTCGATAGTACAAGGGCTCTAGCTAGGGTAATGCAGTTCTGAGTGGATAGGAAGGGTTTGAGTGCTCTTATAAGCTTACATGTGTAGGCTGTGGTGGAGGCCATGGAGCTAACCTGTTTATGGAAGGAGATGGCGGAGTCAAGGTAAATTCCTAGGGTTTTCACTTCCTTGGCTACCTTGATGGGGTTGCCGTCTATAATAAAGCTAGTGTAGTTGTGGTCCAGTTTGTTTAGATTCGAGGTGGATCCGAGGATGATGAGTTCAGTCTTGTCATTATTCAGGCATAGACTATGGGAGGCCACCCATGCCTGGATGATGAGGTACACCTTGTTCACCAAGGCCAAATCCTTGTTGTAATCTCCCGTCAACGGGATGAGGATCTGGATATCATCGGCGTAATTAGTGTAGGTGATACCCAGACCATCAAAATCATCAAACAGGGGCTTCGTGAACACGTTGTACAGTGTGGGGGAGACGCATGAACCCTGAGGGACTCCACATGTGATGGGATGGGGTCAATGGAAGCCGAGGTGGAAAAGACACGCATAGATCTGTTGCTCAGGAATGACTAAATCCAACCGATGGCTTCTTGGGAGAAATGGGCAGCCGAGTCCAAGTGGTTGCATAGAATTTTGTGATCAACTAGATCGAATGCTGCAGAAAGGTCTAGGAGAAGCAGTAAAGTAGTTTTCCCATTATCTCTCAGACTGTCGATTTGGGCCTTAAGATCGATGAGAGCAGTTTCTGTCCCATGTTGGGGTCTAAAGCCTGATTGCCGGATTCCTAGGAGATGGTTTTGTTCGTGATAGGCTGACTTATCTAGTAATTTGAGCAGGAAGGGGAAGGTGGTGATGGGTTTTGAGTAGAGGGAGGAACCAGGTTTCTTTGAGGTTGTTGGGGATGGTACCTGATGAGAAGGAGGCGTTAATGAGTTTGGTAATTAATGGTGAGAGGTCTCTTGCCGCATCTTTGATGATTTGTGAAGGGCAAGGGTCGCCATGGCAATTTGACGGTTTAAGGCTGGGGATGATTTTTTCTTCTTCTAAAGTAGAGACTTTGGAGAAGCTGAAGCAACTAGGGCAAAACATTATTCATTCAATGCATCATTTTTCCACCAGTTCAACAATGACCCCAGTGTTAATTGGGATTGTTATTAACCCAGGCGAAAATGTTGTGCTGGTGCAAAAACACATTTATTTATTTATTTGGTGTATTTGTTTATAATGCAACAAAAACCCACAGGCATCAGGACGCACATAAAGACTCAAGGCAAAAAACATAAAGGAGGACGGACCAGAAGAAGAAAAGAACAGCTCAGCTAAGATCTTATTCAAACAAGGAGGTTTTCAGCCGCTTCCCAAAGTGAAGCAGGAAGTTTTCCTGCCAAAGATTAACAGGCTGGGAATTCCAAGCCCTAGCAATTGGAATGAAAGATTCACAGGCTGGGAATTCCAAGCCCTAGGAGCTGGAGTGAAAGATTCACAGGCTGGGAATTCCAAGCCCTAGGAGCCGGAGTGAAAGGTTCACAGGCTGGGAATACCAAGCCCTGGGAGCTGGAGTGAATGATTAACAGGCTGGGAATTCCAAGTCCTGGGAGCTGGAGTGAAAGATTAACAGGCTGGGAATTCCAAGCCCTGGGAGCTGGAGTGAACGATTAACAGGCTGGGAATACCAAGCCCTAGGAACGGAGTGAAAGATTCGTAGGCTGGGAATATTCACAGGCTGGGAATACAAGCCCTAGGAGCTGGGGTGAAAGATTCACAGGCTGGGAATACCAAGCCCTAGGAACGGAGTGAAAGATTCGCAGGCTGGGAATAGCCTGCCCTAGAAGCTGGAGTGAAAGAATCACAGGCTGAGAATATTCACAGGCTGGGAATACAAGCCCTAGGAGCTGGGGTGAAAGATTCACAGGGTAGGAATTCCAAGCCCTAGGAGCTGGAGTGAAAGATTCACAGGGTGGGAATTCCAAACCCCAGGAGCTGGAGTGAAAGATTCACAGGCTGAGAATATTCACAGGCTGGGAATAGCAAGCCCTAGGAGCCAGAGGTCTTCCGTTTCCCAGAGCTCGTCTTGTTCTTGGGCAGGTGAGCAACCATGTGCCTTTGGACCTTTACACCCTTTTTGGCTCAAGTTTGATCAAAACGGGTGCATTGCCATGAAAAATGTGTGGGTTAGAGTAAGTATCTTACTGGTAGCCACTGCATCATACTGGTAGCCACTGCATCTCATTGAAAGCAGATTTTTTTTGAAGTAGGGAATACTTTGATTTTAGACTTTAACACTGTCTTTAAAATTGTCATCCATTTCATCGTTATTTGACAAATTCAGAAATTGATTGCATTTAATTGCATGTTATAGAAATGATCTACACAAGAACTTCTTCCCTTTGCACATATTTTATTTTTAATTGGTTATTTACAACGTGTTAATACCCAGAGGTTTTCAAGCACAAACCTGTCTTGCTCTGCGTCGTCTTGCTTCCAAGGTGAGCGCCTTGCACCTGAGCTATCCTCCCGAGATTGAGATTAGCAGGTAGTATTTCCTTTTTAGCCCTGTTGTTAATTTCAAATATGTACTACATTTTTTTGATTGTATGATTGGTGATTGCCTTAGATGTAATGGAACTATAATGCAAGACTGTATATGGATAAGGTGGGTGGGGGAGGGACAACATTACAATGAAGAAAAAACATTTATCTGCATACAAAGTTTGAATACATCATTCTTGTGTGTCTTCTATTTCAACAAGCCATTGTTGCCCAATTGACTAGGGTCTCACAGGCGATATGTAGAAAATTATCATAGATCAGGGTTTCCTGATTTTCATAATAAAAAAACCTGAACAGGCAACTGACACAGAAGTAGGACTACAGTTTATGCAGCCATAAACACTAAAGAAGTACAACACACTCCAATTAAGCTGTACTCATACTTCTATGTCAATGGCCTGTCGCGCGTGAAGTAGGAGTCGTATTCTACAAGGAACTCTGTGATTAGAAGCAAGAGTGAATGGAGGAAGAGGAGGGTTTCGGGGGTGAAAATCGTGGGGGAAGATCAGTGGTTGGCCGATTTTGGTATTTTTTAATTGTTCATGGGAAAAACAGGGATGATATTCAACTGTCCCTCAAATCCCGGGATGGGGTTTATAAATTTTAAAAAGCCTCTGAACACCAAGGCGTAGGTGCAAATACCGGGACACTCGTCTGGTCACTATAGAGGATAAAAACACGTTTAAAAAATGTTACAAATCTCGCTACATACCAAAATATTGTTGATTCTGAAATAGAATACTTGACAGAAAATGTTCCTTTTTGCAGGTCAGCTAACACTTGAAGTGGTGCATTTGTGTACGCACAGTGTGAAGCGATGCACGGGCGTGAGATTTCACCAGTGCTTGTGCATGCAGTGACTGGTCAATAGTGTCTCTTCCACCGCTCATCACAGTGCATGTGTGCAACACTGACGTCATTTCACACCATGGGAGCGAGAGGCGGTGTATTGTAGGGTATGTTATGTTGTAAAGAGTGACACATTCACACCCAACAGAGTTTGACCAAGAACTGCAAATATAAAAACAAGCTCGGATTGTAAACAAAAATAGTTCAAACAATTCAGAAACACAGGAAAAACTGAAAGAAAGAGTCAAGCAATCCAAAGGTGAACCTAGCGGGGTGCCACTACCCCAAAGAGGCTGAGAGGCTACACAATACAAACACAGGGAGGGGGATGGCTGGCTCCTGCAGATGATAAATTGTGAAGGGAAAGAGGAGTTTGTATTGACCAGGAGAAATGCCCTAGGTCAGTCTAGGGGAGCTGGCTTAGTAATGCAGGATGGACAGGATACACACAGGATGCACAGGATACACACAGGATGCACAGGATACACACAGGATGCACAGGATACACACAGGATACACAGGGTGCACAGGATACACACAGGATGCACAGGATACACACAGGATGCACAGGATACACACAGGATACACACAGGATACACAGGTTACACACAGGATGCACAGGATACATACAGGATGCACAGGGTGGCCTTTTATGTCACCTGGATATTAAGGATTTGCTGTTTTTCCTCTTACTGAAAACGAGTGAATTTGCTTTTGAGGGGCAAGGGAGTATTAATGCAACCCAGTGCCCCCAGCATATTGCTAAAGTCAACAATGGCATAGTCGCAAGTTCTGCAATATTAATCTCCTCCTGCGCGGTGGAGACAGAGTTGCAGGTTTGGCAAATGGGGAACAAAGGCACCTACACCCTGGGGATCAGGACCATGGAGATTGTTGCCTGGGACCTTCCATTCAGAGATTGAGTGACGTGATGCAACTTCCCTTGGCACAGAAGTGCAGGTCTGTCCACAGCTTGCGCAGCAGTGTCTAGACGCCTGCATTCTGATGACGTCAGTTCCATGCAGAATGAGCTGGAGGAGAGAGGTGGGGGTCTTCCTGTCCAGTCTGTACAGTGCCAGGATGTGTTGGTTGCTGAGCTGCCATGTAGATAGTCTTGCCCTACTGGCATGCAGGTCAGCTGCCTTCCCTTCTCTTAGGTCCTTTACAGTTTCCTGAAATATCAGCCTAAGTTCCTGCTGGTGCCCACACAGCGAACCGGTCCATACAAGTTTCTCCCTGGTGAGCTTACAAAGCTCTGAACAAGTGTGTCCTTTTTATTGGCGATTGCCGCATACCGTCTTCATCGTTTTCCATAGTCTCTTGAAGGAAGAGAGTTCTCCCTGGATATAGGTGCTCAACCTTGTTCTGTCGCTGAGTTTTGTCCATGGTGCTTTTTTCCATGGACTCGCCAGGCACCAGAGTCAGTATGTCCCTGGTCTCTGTTCAGGCAATGACAGGCGACTAACACTGTTCGTTATGGTACAAGCCCAGACTTGATTGCCTTCCAATTTATTTAACAATGTTTTGTCAATAGACCTGTACCTTCGATTTGGTTAATCTCTTTATTTTATTGGGAATTATTAAGTGGAGATGTGTGAATGTCTGGGAGAAAGGTGCATTTCTGTTAAAATTAAACTTTTAGTTACTGTATTTCAGCACTGACCTAAAGAAAGCACACATCGGAAATCCCACCTTTCGAAAATTCCAATTTCTCACAGCCCATCCTCATTGACTCCCGTTTCCCTCCACTCCTAAAGGTCGAGCTTATCAAAATCATTTTGTTAGCACCGTAAGTGAGAAAATGTGGACAAGCTGCACAAAAATGATGCACACATCTGTTACCTGGGGCCTACCCTACTTGTATACCCACAATCCTCAGCACAATGATATGAAGTTGTGTTTCAATTCCCACCTGGATTAATGCATTGCTGTAATAATGCACGGGACACATATAAACATGTATATCTGCCTATTAGTGAAATCTCTTCACTTGAAGATTCGTGAATGTCACCCTGATATTGGTAGGGTCCGTCGAAGATGTGGACCGCCGTCGAAGATGTGGACTGCCAGTACGCAGACACGTGTTACGCAACATGAGAGCCGGATTTGTCCCGAGAGATCTCTCACAGGCTTTGCATGGGGACATTTTTCCCAGTGATCATTTCTCTGAAAGAGGTTTGTGGGTGTTGCTGAGATGCAAAGGATCGAAACGCAGGGGTTGTTTCAGCCACACAATAATTTAAGAAACAGTGTTGTTCTGGGGCGCATATTGCTGTGAAGACTCATCCGTAGTCCTACACGGTTTTAATATCAAGCCACAGATTATTGTCCATGAACAAGAGATAAACAAAGATGGCAGAACATCGAAATTCTCATCTCTATCCCTGGTTATTCATGATTAGCAAACCCTTCAGCATCAGGGGCAAACATGCATGTCCATAGCATTATACACTGTTAGACCACGGCTATCCATAGCTTGCCCTAGAGCCACTTATCATCCTTGTTTCATGCTTACCAATGTCTTCAGGATCAGGGATAAACATGTATGTCCATAGTGTCATACACAGCATTAGACCATGGCTATCCATAGCTTACCCCAGAACCAAGTATCATCCACGGTTCATGGTTACAAAAGTCTTGAGGATCAGGGATAAACATGTATGTTCATAGTATCATACACCATTAGACCACTGCTATCCATACCTTGCCCAAAAGCCAGTCGTCATCAATGATTCATGTTTACTTAAGCCTTCAGGATCAGGGTTAAACAGGTATGTCCATAGTACCATACACACCATTGGACCACGGCTATCCATAGGTTGCCCCAGAGCCAATTATCACCCATGGTTCATGGTTACCAAATCCTTCAGGATCAGGTATAAACATGTATGTCCATAAAACCATGACTATCCATAGCTTTCCCTAGAGCCAGTTCTCCATGGTTCATGGTTATAAAAGCCTTCAAGATCAGTGACACACATGTATGCCCATAGTATCATACACACCATTAGCACCTGGGGCGGAGACGCAGTCAATCATCTTCCTGGGTTTGCAGGCTGATACTCCTGATCTCTGCCTGCATTTCATGGAACCCGATGGTTGCTTCTCCCACACTGCTCCACCATCTTCTAAACACCCACTCTTTCCCCTTCTTTTTTTTAACTTATCCCAACCCCTGTCCCCACCCTCACTTACCTGATTGTGGCAGTGGTGCCGCCCCCTGCGCCACAGCAGCTTCCCTGCATCTTGCTTTTCTGGAAGCATAGAAATGGAAGAGGGGCTCCATATGTAGCCCCACCTTCCACAACCATGACGGCCATCTTTGCACAGTATTTTCATTCATTGGATGGGATGTCGCGTGCGTCCCATTCCGTGCATCCCATTCTTTGAATGAAAATACTTTTTTACTTTTTGTTAACACCTTGCGTTACCGCTTTGTTAACTCGGCGTTATAAAAGCATTAGTAACCCATTCCATGGGCTGTACTCGAGAGTAGCATCCCGGTGACCATGTTAAATGCCCTTGCTTCGCTCAGGCCTTTGACTCGGGCTGCCGGACCCTTACCCCTAGTATAGCCGTGGAACGGATTACTAACGCTATGTTATACCACAGCTGCCCATAGCATGACCCTAGAGCCAGTTATCTTCCATGGTTCAAGGTTACAAAAGCATTAAGGAGCAGGGACATACATGTATGTCTATAGCCTCATACACCGTTAGACCACGGCTATCCGTAGCTTGCCCCAGAGCCACTTATCATCCATGATTCATGGTTACCAAAGACTTCTGGATCACGGATAAACATGTATGTCCGTAGTATCATACACCGATAGACCACGGCTATCCACAGCATGACCCAGAGCCAGTTATCATCCATGATTCATGGTTACCAGAGCCTTCAGGATCACGGATAAACAGGCATGTCCATAGTATCATACACACCACTACACCACGGCTATCCATAGCTTGCTCCAGAGACTGCGGTGCTACTGAGAGCAACACTCCCCAATAGGACACCTCATCTCGCCACAGGGTATCCGTGGAATGTGTCTTTTTGTGATATTTCTGTAGCAGGGACTTTAGAATTATTGGGAACAGAGAAGAAATCAGACCTTAATAAAGAAAGGTGCAATTAGAGATTTTAGGCAAACAGATGTTTTGAGAGCATTGCAGTGTAAACACGATTAGTCTTCCCAGGTAAAGCATACATTGCAATGGACCAAGAAAGCCGCAGTTCACAAAAGCAGAATCATGACAAGAATACCCTGTCTGTTCACTAAGGCCGCTTTCTGTGCCTACTATATCCTGCTTGTGGTTTTCACTGCCACTGGTGCCTTGCTGACATAGATGTAATTATAGTGGCCGGATACCATTGTCTTTAACCATTACAAAAGGCAGACTCAGCAGACTCTTTAAGTGGTTTGTTGTGTGTCCATTGAAAGCCGCCTGAAATACAAGGCCACACGTGGCGTAAGGCTGATGGCTTCTTGGGAGGACTTGTAGTCCTATTTCTCTGTCAATGATATGTAATACCCCGCAGGGTCACATATGTGTTCTTGGGGGGCAGGGGGTCTTATTTATGTCCCTTTTCTGGCATTTTGTTGTGTCTTTTAAATTTTCCTCAAACGTGTTTTTATCTTTTTTCATGCAAGCTCTTCCTTTCGTTACAGTGAAAACATAGTTGTAATGAAGCTCTTCCATTGACGTCAAAACGTCCACCCCCTTACACGTGCAAAGCAAAAACAGGGTCAGAAAGGGTGCAGGCGTGAGCCCAACTACTTACACTGTTCACTCCCACCATCAATATGTTGGTACAAATGGTAAAAGAAATATATATATTAATTTGGGATTACTGCAATACAACTGGTGGCATTTTAGTTGTACTCTTACCCTTACCACTGGGGATCGTTGTAACTCTGAGCTGGGAGTATTGTTTGGAATACCACCGGCAGAGGTGGTATTTTCCTATGGCGTTATTCCTGGCCAGAATTGTGCCCAACTCATAATGACCCACCTAATCTTTTTCCAGTTGGCTTTGTCAATGCTTGTGGTAGTGTTTTAGATTGTCGTGCCAACTATTTCTTTCAGTTTTCACATATAATAGAACTGAAACACAGAGGGGCTCATTTTCTAAGACCCGAGGTGCACATGCAAGGTGTAAAAGCAAGGTGTTAGCCATTTACGTCTTACACCCCTGCCCCCCCCTAAAATTACGCCCATGGGTATACAACATAGATAGGGTTGTTTAAGTTTACACGCCACCTGCACTCTGTGCCGTAGGACTCAGTCACCTTTGCAGGATGCAGTGATGCTAAACTTAAAATATGTCCAGCTGGGGTGCTGGACAGGTGCGTTAAGGTGTCTGCCGTTGTGGGTCTCTTGAAAGATGGCGCACCCTTGGAGGGAGGCAGACAGTAAGACCCCAATAAAGCACCTGATGAGGCTGTGGTGCAGGTCACGGGTATTTTCATTCATGTATCTTTTTCGGTTGACGTTTGTCACTGTGCACATTCAACCGAGGGTCACTGAAAATCAGGGGAGTTGCTAGGTCTGGAAAAGACCCGGGGCTAAGCTGATGTCAGAACAGTTGGGACTGGGGGCTAGCTAGTCTTTTGGCTGTAGCTCCTGAGATTCTATCCGGGGCTACAACCAAAAGATCAGGGGCTATAGCCCCCTTAGCCCCCCCCTAGCAACGCCCCTGCTGAAAATCAACCAGGGGCCAGATTACAGAAACTTTGCACTGTTGGAAGTGCACGGTATTATCACTAGGGCAAAGTTTGTCCTATTTTTAAAAACACTGGGACACATTAAAAAACCATTGCCGTCAACATGTGCAGTTTGGCATATTAAAAGCACCATAGCTAAAATTCCCTAGTGCTAAAAAGATACATTTTTGATGCATTTATGCATCAGGGCAAAGTTTGTCCTAGTGCTAATGAAGATTACCCCTGCTAACTGTGCAGGGAGTATTAATTCTATTAAAGACTAGGAAGCGAGAATTATGCTTCAACTTCTTTATTTTGCTACTCCTCAGCAGTTTCAACAAACTAATAAAACCAACAACACTGAAAAAATGTTCCAACAGACTTTTGTTTGATTGAAATTACAATCCCCATAGTCTCTGTAGTCCATCTCACTCCCAGCTCAGCTATGACCACTTCCTGTCCCTGAGCTCCTCCTCTCTTTTACTCCCTCTGAAAAGTCACTCTTTAACTCCACACAAATTCCTGCAACTGGCGAAGACTTGAACCATTTTCAACCGAATGTCGGACTTCCTCGACTCCATGCGATTACGTCTGCAAGTTTCCTACTTCAATTGTTCTTCTGCTCTTCCTCTAGGGATAACAGAAAGCAGAGAAATCAGGGTGGTGTCCATGTATTGCTGATACCATAACATTCTTATCACATGCAATAATCCAATTTCCTTTGCAATACATAACTTGGGTGGGAATTTAATGCTCGCCTCCTAGTCTTTAATAGAATTAATACTCCCTGCGCAGTTAGCAGGCTTAATCTTTATTCTATGACAAGACTGGAGGCGAGCATTATGCTTGTTCAAAGCTTCCCAACACAGTGACCGCTAAACCCTCGGTTGGCTTGAAATAAAACTCCTTGAATGTTCGATCATTCGACCAGTCTGCTGTTAGCATAATATCTCTAAGGGATACCCCTGTCTTAAACGCTTTGGATGCCATGGCTCCACATACAGAATTAGCTCAACTTCCCCACATCTATCCCAGCTGCCTGCATAATCTCTTTCACCCATCTGGCAATAGTGGCTGTGGATACGCCCCGAAAAGGCTTTCTACGCGCAATAAGCAATTGCGTGGTATTCGTGGCTCTGCATTCCGCTGTCCTGCTTTCATATTCCCTGAGGCAGCTTGCCACGCACCATTTAGGTCTATCTGGGAAATATGGGTAGTGTACTGAAGGAGTACCTGTCTTAGTTCTCTTGACTATTGTGAACGTCACACCTTCTGGTCCAAATGACCTCCTATTTATTTTTAATGTTCTCACGTCTGACACGCGTTTACAAGACACTAGGCAAAAAAGCATTGCCAATTTCCCCGACAACTGTTTGAGGGATAAGTATCTGTTCCCGGGCCAACTCTCCAATAGCTTAAGGACGACCAGAACGTCCCAGACTGTCTTATATCGAGGCTCTGGAGGTGCTTTAATTCTGGCTCCTCGAATGAGTCTAACTACTGCTGGGTGCTCACCAGCTGGTACCACCTCAATAGGCAGGTGACCCGCGGTAATCGCGGACCTGTATACTCCTATGGTGCAGAATGCTCTTCCACCTTGTAATAACTGTGCCAAAAAGTTTAGGATCATCACTACAGGTGCAGAAATGGAATGAACACCTCTCCCTTTGCACTAGCTAGTCCATTTGGCTCAAGCCGCGTCGTAGCTCCTTCTCGTGGACAGAGTCCAGGAGTCTGCGATGAGCTGGCAGCCTGCGCCGAAATGCCTGGCAGCGCCCAGTGTCTCCTTATATCCTGCACGCGATGAGCGGGAGTCTCCCTCTCACTCTCAGAGGATGGAACCACCCAACTGGGTCCGTGAGCAGGTGCTCTCCTTCTGGGAGCATTCTCGGATGATCCACTGTCAGCTACATCAGGGTTGGAAACCACACTTGAGACTTCCAGAGCGGCGCTACTAACAGCAGCTCTGCCTTCTCCCTCCGACACTTCACTAGAACTCTGCTCAGCATCATGAATGGGGGAAAAGCGTAGTGCGGGCCTCCGTTCCATTCTTGTAGGAACGCATCTGTCCCTCGAGCACCCGGGTCCAGCCTCCAGCTGAAGTATACTGCTGTTTGAGCGTTCAACCGGGATGCAAAGAGATCTATGTGTAGCGGGCCCCACCTCTCGTTCATCCTCTGAAACGCTGCTGGTTCCAGTCTCCAATCGCTGGAGTCCGTGAGGTAGTGTGAGTTCCAGTCCGCTATCACGTTCAGTGTCCCGGGGAGGTACTCCGCTGTGACTGATGTCTCCGACTGCAGGCAAAAATGCCAAAAATCTTTCGCTAGTTCAGCTAGCATTCTGGATTTGGTGCCGTCTAGATGGTTTATATATCACACTGCTTATATGTTGTCCATCTTTGGTAGGACGCATGATCTCATCCTCCCCTTCGTGAAGGTTCCGATCGCAAAAGACCCTGCTAGAAGCTCTAGGCAGTTTATGTGGAGGCGGAGTTCCTCTTCGCTCCATTTCTCTCCTGTCTGCAGGTCTCCGCACCTTGCTCCCAGGCCTAGTCGGCTGGCGTCAGATTCTATAATCAAATCCGGCCTGTCCCCGAAAATGGCACGCCCATTCCAGGCATCCATATTCTTCAACCACCATTCCAGCTCGGTCTTGGATTCTTGATCCAACGGTACTGACTGATGATACCTCAAGCTCTGCTGCAGGTGTCTGATCTTTAGTCTCTGCAGCGCTCGATAATGTAAGGGACCGGGAAATATGGCTTGAATGGAAGCTGCTAGTGGCCCCACTATTCTCGCCAGGGTTCTCAGTGACACTACTTCCCTCTGTAAACACCTTCTCAGTTCTCTCTTGATGTTGCGAATTTATCATGCTGGCAGTTCGAGGGTCGCTTTCCTGGTATCTAAAATGAAGCCCAGAAAGTCCAGCCTTTGTGCTGGTTAGGTGTCTGACTTCTCTACATTCACTAGGAAACCTAGCGATGTTAGCAGCCTTGGACCCATCTCGTCTGGTCTATAAGTGCCTTTCGGTCCTCTGCCAATAGCAGGAGATCGTCTAGATAGAGGATCACTCTTATTCCTTTCTCTTTTATAGCTGCTGCTATGGGCTTCATCAACTTGGTAAAGGCCCAGGGAGCTGAGGCAAGCCTGAAGGGCATGGTCTTGAATTGCCAGAGCGTCATTTCCAGCAAAAAGCTAGGAAGGTCCTGAATTCTTATGCTATTGGGATAGTTAGGTAGGCATCCTTCAAATCCAACCTCGTCAGCCAATCTCCCTCTCTGAGGGAGTCTCGAAGCTGGTGGATGCCCTCCATCTTGAAGTGACGGTAAACTACCCAACTGTTTAGCTCCTTTAAGTTTATGACTGGTCGCACCTTCTCCTTCCGGTGCACCAGAAACATGTTGCTTATGAAGTCGGGGTCCCTCGTACAACTCTCTATGTCATTCTTCTTTGCTAGAAGAAATATCTCCTGATCTAGGAGCCTTTGCTCTGCACGCGCTAAACGCTGTTGGTGGGGCCTGCGCTCTTGTGTGGGGGTACCACGAACTCTAGATGCATACCCCAAACTGTTTGCAGTACCCAGGCATCGCTGGAAAGCTTGTGCCAGTTTCTCCAGAACATACAGGTTCTCCCCCCTACTGCTGGGTAATGTGCAACTCTCACCTTGTGTGAACCCTTGGCCACGGCCGGAACCTCTTCCTCTGCGCCCTCTGTGGAAGCGCCCTGTGGTTGGGAAGAAGGAGTCCTGCTGTCTGTTCTCCCAGTATTGAGCCCTGGGATTCGGGGGTCTTCTTCCTCCTTGGTTACGACCAGTCGAGCGACCCCTGTGACGACTGGTCCTGCCAAAAACTCGGTTGGGGAAGATCTTGCGGATTGAGGCCTGCACCTTCTCCAGTGACGTGTAGGTGCCGACGAAGCGGCCCATTTCTTTGCCGATGGTCTCTCAGAATAAGAGCCCTTGTGCCACTTCTCCGGCCTCGTAGGAGGCGAGATCACTGAGCTTTGCGTCGATCTTCAATAGCAGTCCTTTCCGGCGTTCTGAGGCAATGGCGCAGATAGCATTCCCTAGGAGACACACTGCTCTCTGCACCCAGCCTGCTAGGGCGTCGGGGTCTATTTCCTCCCCCGTATCCCTGGCCCTTTCAGCCAGGTCCATGATTTTAGCGAGCGGACCGGCTAGGTCACGCACTTTCTCTTGACAGCTTCTCCAGGATCTATCGATACCTTTGCAGGGATCCTTGGCAGTTTTTGACATGAATGTTAGCATCTTGGGTTCTGGTTCTGGCGTTTCGGCCACCTTCCCTGGCAGATCCGGGCTAGGGCACTCTGCTCGAAGGCGCTGCGGATCTCTTTGTCCAATGCTTTTCATAACCTTTTGATCATATACTGCGCCACTCTTGGCGAAGGCTGCCAATCGGTCGACCTCGGATTCCGGATGCTGTCCGGATCAAACATATCTTCCTCCCCTTCTTCGAGGTGTTTCTCCTTGCGGATTCTCTTCCCTCCGCTGGGTTTGCTTTCCTCCTCCTACCTTAATTCATCCTCATCTTGGGAGGGAGGTTCTCCTTCCTCCGGCTCCTATCCGAGCCAGGGTCCTCTTCTCCATCATAATCTTCCCCTGGAGTGGGGGTTGTGAGGTCTGTCACTGTCTGACGCCACAAATATGCTTCGCGGAGCTTTTCGAAGGCGTCGACGACCTCCAGGGCCTTCTCTTTTGCCCCTTCCAAAGGGCCCTGGGGGTCGTGAGAGGCTTTCCTCTTTCGGGCCTTAGTACTCCCCATTGACCCTGCTTCAGAGGGTTCTGTGGGCGTGCGTTCTGTCCGCTTAGTGCTGTCTATTGGCTGATGTAATATTGCCTCCAAGGACTCCAGCCTGTCTTGCAGGGGTTTAACCCGTTGAGCCACTGCATCTATAAGTGAGTTTCCCAGCACCTCTTTGAAGCTGGCAGCTAAGTCCGATGACTGCTCCTCTTCACTCCACTCAAACTCCGACATCTTGAGAGGATGCTGTGTGCCTTATATACCTATAAAGGTGTCTCAGCACGCCCTTTCACTATAGATGCTTCTGGTGATCCTAGAGTGCACCAGTATGCGCTATCAGGGTAAAGATAGTATTATCCCCCTTTTTTTTTTCTTTTTTGTGGCTGCATTTTGTGGCTGCACTTAATTTACTTCTTATGGGTGCCTGGAATGGGCGTTTCACTTGTTGAGCCCCTAGTTGTGAGGGGCACTGTGTACTGTGCAGGCTATATGCATGCTGATGTTTACTGAGGCTTCCAGCACTTCGTCTGCTGCTTGGCTCATGCAGGAGCGTTGACTGAAGCGCTCTGCTTTGTTATTCCAAGCAGATTTACTCGATTATGCTACCAGCGTAGCTTCTTTGTAGATCAGCGCCGGGCCCGGCTTCCACTGTGTGCTCTGCTCCGCATCGCTGGAAAACATGCGACGCGGAAGCGAGCTGTGGTGAGGCCCCTCCTTTGCAAAGGAGGGGGCCAGCGGTCTTCGCCGTCCCCGAGTGCGGCCGGCTCCGCCTCCGCGAAGGAGGGGGCTGCAACTCTGGCCGCTCTGTGTTTCTCGTACCTCCGCCTCTCCGAAGGAGGGGGCTGGAGGCTCAATGGGTCTGTGACTCCTCGTGTCGCTGAAGCCTACCACGGCACCGGCCCGCCACCCCTGGGGTGCGGGTCATATGGCACGGGGTGGCCGTGCCGTGGGAAGCCCTTGCCGGAACTGCGAGATCAATAAACTGAAACTGAAATCACAAGTAAGACCGCTCGCGGTTCATGTTCGCCACTCCGCAGCTGCGCATATCGCAGTCTGAGATAATTATCTGACATTAAGATTTAAGCTTAAACATGCTCGCTTCTGCACTACTCTTCACGATCACTCTGGCACATATCTAAGTCTCAAATCTATCCCTAAACAATGCCGTACTGAAGACTTCATTACATAGGGAGATGAACAAAATAGTACTTATCTCCTTGAAGAGCAGTAAAAGAAGAGGAGGAGCTCAGGGACAGGAAGTGGTCATAGCTGAGCTGGGAGTGAGATGGACTACAGAGACTATGGGGATTATACTTTCAATCAAAGAAAAGTCTGTTGGGACATTCTTTCAGTGTTGTTGTTGGTTTTATTAGTTTGTTGAAACTGCTGAGGAGTAGTAAAATAAAGAAGTTGAAGCATAATGCTCGCCTCCAGGCTTGTCATAGAATACCATTCCGAATTAGCACTAGGGCAAACTTTGCCATGGTGCAAAAATGTATTGAAAATGCATCTTTAGTTGCACTAGGGCCATTTTTTCCCTTGGTGCTTTTCATATGCCAAATTGCACTTGTCGAGGAGCAACGTTTTTTTTAATGGGTCCAGCCTTTTTAAAAATAGGGCAAACTTTGCCCTTGTGCTAATACCGTGCAAACTTTAAGTTTGCACCGGTGCAAAGTTTCTGTAATCTGGCCCCAGAACATCAATCCAAAAAAAAAAATCGTAAAAGGAGTTAAAAGGGGAGGAAAAACGAGATGGGCGTAGTGAAAAAGAATTAAGGAATGGAAGTAGGTAAGAAAAACAAAAAACAACGTTTCACATCACTATTAAAACATAGCTCATTAATAGCCATGAAACCTTCACTTTAAGAACCCGTGATCCTGGCCCACTCTATACAAATTGGGGGCACTTAAAAAGGACCATTAAGGCCCACATGGAAAGAGTTTATTTAGCTCATATCAGTGTGTATTATTGACAGACACGCTGCTGATAACAGCCACCCGACCTTTGGCCTCTAAAACAGACGCTAATGTCAAAACACTTTACATTTCCGGCTGCGATTGAAAAAAATAAATATTGAAATACGCTTTTGTTAAATTTTCCAGCAAACATCTCATTAGATGTAATCTGCCGCTGCCCCGCGGAGCTGCAATGGGTTTCATTAGGCCGCCAGTGTTTTCCCCAAGCAGACATCCGCTCTCTATTACTCATGCCTGGCCCCGCTGAAAGCAGCGCGATATTAGCGTCGCGGTGAAATTAGGCCGCTGCCTTCCTTAGATGAGGTTCATTTAAGAGGTGCATTTATCGCAGCAAAATATTTTCCGTGCCTCTGCGCCATTATTATACGACGAGGCTATTTTTAGGCCCTGAGTTTTTTTTTGCCGTGAATTAAATTACTCCACGTGTGGCTGCGGATGTTAAGTTGTTCGACTTGACTTCATCATTAGTGCATTGGTCAAGTAATTAGCCTCGAGTTGCACTGAGCAGAAAAGCCCGGCGGGAGGAAGGAGTCACGCTCAGGCCGGCGGCCGAGACCCCGGAACCTTTCATTATCGTCCACAGTCCTCTCTTTTCACGGGGGGGGAAACACAGGCGAGGCACAAAAACAAAGGTGTTGGAAAGGCGCCCGCGGATGTTTCACTGACAAGGGATTCCAAAGGATTCCTTATGTGCTAATATGAATGTAACTGTTACCGGCAAACAAATCTAGCAATTATCTTTCTTTCTTTCTTTCTTTCTTTCTTTCTTTCTTTCTTTCTTTCTTTCTTTCTTTCTTTCTTTCTTTCTTTCTTTCTTTCTTTCTTTCTTTCTTTCTTTCTTTCTTTCTTTTTTCCTTTTCTTTTCTTTTCTCTTTCTTTCTTTCTTTCTTTCTTTCTTTCTTTCTTTCTTTCTTTCTTTCTTTCTTTCTTTCTTTCTTTCTTTCTTTCTTTCTTTCTTTCTTTCTTCTGAAAATACAACCAATTCATCTTAACAATTACATCGCTTTCAACCATGTGTGTCACAAAGGCGGGTGAAAACCCCCGATTTAATTTTGGCGGGTGAGAGGCCCATTGAAACGAATGGGTGTGCAGGATGCTTGGCGGGTGAGTCAGCTGTTTATCAGGAGGGTGACATCCGCCAAAAGCGTGTGAGTTGAGAGCTATGCAATTAAAGATATTAAATACACAAATATCAATACCAAAATCTTAAAAGTCTTAAAAATGCTTCACAATATATTTCCACAAACGGTTAAGTGCATTGAGACCAAGTCAGTATTAAGACAAAGATTACATGAGTCTTGAGTTTTAATCATCTTGTAATTATGTACAAAGCCTCCCAAGATACACATACTGTGTGCCCATTTTTGCACACTCGGTAAACACGTGCCTAGAGGTTTCTTTCTTTTCAGGAGCCTTACATATTCAGCAAAACCTGTCCTCAGATGTCAGGTTCATTCTGAGCCTGGAGAATAGCTCCGGGGCAACACAGGTTCGATCCCTAGGTCTGCGTTTGGAAACCTCTGGGTATTAAGCGTGTTATAAATAACCAATTCCTACTCTGGATCCAAAAATGTCCAACAAAAGCAGTGGGTTGGTGTAGAAGTCGTAGTCTACGGATGGCCGGATCCAGGTACTGAAGCAAGGCTGTGACTTCTTTTACTAACCGTGATTGCACCCGTATCGTTACTGAGGTTAGTCAGATGGCATCAATAGCATCTGTCCAATCTTCTTGGGAAAGCCTTTTTCCAAGTCTCTAAACTTTTTTCATGCCCAAGCATTGAACCCAATTCATAAATATCATCAAAGTGATCACCATTTAACTTCTGGTAATTGCAGCCCTTATCAACTGACTCGGTCTCATGATTTCCACCAATTCTGACTAGGAACGGATATTAGGCTTAATTTTAGACTTAAGGAAAAATGTGCCTTTCTTCTTTAATGCTAAGCCTCTCAATGATATAATACCAAGTTCAAGTCGCAGATACTCTGTTGAGGTAGACCTAAATACCTAAATACTTTGTCAGAACAAACCTTATAGCTTATTTAGCCACCTCAAGTCCTGCATAGCTCGAGCGATTCTTTACATAAGTTTGAACAGACGTGTAATGAAGTATTAGTCGCAGTGGTCGAACTGTATGAAAAAAAGTAGTTTAACTATGTTCCTGACTGGCCTGCCCCCGCTGCCCACAAACCCTATCAGCATGCTCCCTCCCACGCACAATACAAACCACTAAACAAATGCACCTGCTGTTTCAGGGAACATTCTGTGCAGTCACTCAAGTGCAAGTTTCAACTTCTTCCTATACATTTATTTTAAAACAAAACCATTGTGACACAGTTTCTTTTTAAAATTAAAGTTTAAGAACAAAAAAACTTAATTAAAAAAAGTAGAGGAGCACTGCTCCCAATCGCTCTCACCCACTTCGACCACCGATTATTCACTAACAACTAATAAGGATTGCATTCTAAACAACTCGATAAAGGTTCATAGAAAACTCAAATTAACAGAATGGTGTCGCGCCCAGGACCGTATTTCACAGTACAAAATGTTTGGAGAATATGCTAAGCTGTATCGCCAATATAATGAGTTACCAAAATATCAAAGAAAGTTCCCAGAGGCTAGATTCCGCCACATCTTTATGCATTTTATGCTCTGTATGGAGCCCCGCCTTCTCCATGGTGGCCATCTTTGAACAGTCTTTTTGTTCCGTGAACGGGACGCTGCAAGATGTCACATTCACAGAACGAAAATACTTTAAATTAGTCCCATCCCAGCCCATGGGATGGGTGCTAATGTCGTTAATCACCAGTTCTAAGGGTTGTAACACTTGGTAACGTCCCGGAGCCCTCGTTAGAAGCCCGTGCTTTGCTAGAGCCTTTAACGCTAGGGCCCCAACTGCCTTTGCAGAAGTGTGGGTGCCAAATTAGCACTGTGCCTGGGTTGCCATAAATCCCTCGACCCGGCCTGTTGATGGCAAGTGGCTTTCGTCCATTGTGCATCCTCTGTGCGCTTGACAAACAATGTAATCATATGCTTGTTTAAAAATAGTACAATTTCACTATTAAATAATCTATCCCCTAAACACGGGTTTTCCAACTCCAGCACTCAAGGGGCAGATTCCTGGCAGGTTTTCAGGGTATCCCTCATTAATATTCTTGAGATACATTTGCATATAATGATTCTGAGTGTATGCACATTACTTCTCAAGATTACGTCCCTCAAGGCCTGGAGTTTGGCAACCATGCGAATTGTGGCCAGTCCTAAACAAATACTTCAGCCTGCAAGTAAATTACACCATTTCTATCTTATATGCTTCATTAGACCCCCCCCTCTAAGAACTGCACCAATTCAATGCACATATCCCAAACCACGAGTGCGGAGCAGTAGCAGGAAAAGATTAATCAAGGGGTGACAATGAAAGGTAAACCATGAGGTGGCATTGAAAAGGAAATCAAGAAGACAGTGGGCCTCATTAGGACCGTGGCGGTGACGGTATGAATGGTGCCGGTAAGGCACCGGCACCGTTCACACCGTCCTGCCGCATTACGAGTTGTGCTTGCGGGTTCCTGACAGCCCGTCAGGTCTTACCTGGCGGGCTGTGCGGCACCCGCGAGCAGAACTCATGATTGCACCGGCACCGTTATCAACCATGCTCCCCACCCCCATTCTGCCATATAGGGCAGAAGGTGGTTCGGGAGCCCGGCATTATTGCCACCCGCGAATGGGCTATTGCCGGCCCATTCAACTCATAATGGGCCGGTTATTGCCCAATCGCGGGTGGCGGGCCGGTAGCGAGCATGGCGGTAGCTGTGCCTGCCATACAGGCACGGGTACCGCCATGCTCGTAATGAGGCCCAGTGTAAGAGAAATCAGCAGTGACAGTGAAAATAAAGTTAGGGTTGACTGAAGGGAGATCCAGAGGTGACAATGGAGGAAAAATCAAGGGGTGATAATGAACGGGAAATCAAAAGGAGACAATAAGGGCCTCATTACGACCCAGGCGGTAAGTTACCGCCTGGGCCGTGACTTTACCACCATGGCGTAAACTACGTTTACGCCATGGTGGTTGGCGGACTTACCGCCCCATTCCGACCTAGGCGGGGCGGTAAGTCCCCAATCCCCATTTACCCTTCCCCATTCCCATTTTTGCCCCATAGGGCATAATGGGAGTGGGGAAGGCGTTAATTACGCCACCGTAAATTACGGTGGCGTAATTAACTCCATGGTCCCTTAGCGCCATGGATTTTAACACCTGCTAAAAGCAGGTGTTAAAAGCACCATGGCGCTAGGGGACCTCGTACTCAGGCGGTAAGGGTCGGCGCTGTTAACGCTGCCGTAAACCCCTTACCGCCTGAGTTGTAATGAGGCTGAAAGAGACATGATGTGTGACAATGAAAAGGAAATCAGGAAGTGACAGTGAAACAGAAATCACGGGTAATGCGCATGGAGAGAAATCAACAGTGATAATGAAAAACAATTCCGGTGGTTTTGGTTAATTAGACTTATTTTTAGGCCGAGAGATATTTCTTCACTCAATTTTCCCATGAGTATGGAAGTGGATGTTACTTCGTCTGACTCCATCATTAATGTATTGGTCAACCGATTATCCTGTGAATGAATCGTGCTAACCTGAGGAGGCATTTATCATGGGAAATTTGTGGTCATTGCCCATAGGATCCGACCAGCTGACCTCAAGGGGGGGAAATCCTGCCAAGGGGCTGCCCTCATGGGAGCACATTGAAAGGTGAATGGGGATTTGCACTGTTTCGGGTATTATGCAGCCTTCTGGTCTTCATATAAGACCACAAAATGGAATGCTTGGCTGGTAATAGAGTAGAGTTTCCCTAAGAATGTAATTCCTCAAACCAGGTAGTGTTGTCTGTCACCAAATAGCATTTTTGCCTGCTTCAGACGCAGCAAAGAGAACCCTGCAGTAGATTATGCTAGCTGGAGTTGGTTGTGTGCTAAACAGACACTTAGAAAATAATTTCTTCTAAGCACAGCTGAGGGATGTCGGTGTCAAGGGTGCACTGAAGATGAAATTAGGGAGGGACAATAAAAGAAACTCATGGACCTCAATAAAGGGAAAACAGGATGACCATGCATGATAGGATTTTAGTTCTCACAAAGCTTCCAAGAGTTGTACAATGGTATTTGTGGTTTTTGCTGGTGTTTTTGGAAGGAAGAACTGCCCAGTGGCACAGTGATGTTCGGTCACTGTGCTGTTTATACTGTATACGAAACAGAGCCCCAAAAAGCCAGCTATTATTGTTTCGGTGTGTCTGCAGCAAATCTTTGTGAATCACATTGGCGCATGATGTAACTGTTTATTGAGAAGCCACCCTCAACAGAGGGAGTTCCTTCCCTCCCCACTACAGTGGTTATGCAACAAACTGTTTAAAAGATTCTTATTTTTAGCCCTATCTCAGACACATATCATGCCCCTTGGATCCCTCTCAACAATGAGCCAATAAGCAGGCCGGTGTACGGGAAATATATTGGTATTTATTTGAATTAAAGTAATAGAAATTAGCACGAAATGTCAAACACCACTTTAATCCTTGGCACAACACAATCAACTTCTCTCAGCATAAACAAATCACAAAAGTGAGTTAAAAAGAACACAGTCACAATTCTTCACTTTCTGCAAATTTCACTTCACAAAATAATTACACTGATCAATCATGAAGGCAATTATCGTGTAATGTGGTGCGATTTTGATTTTCCTGCATGCTTAAAAGGCAAGCAGTAGGATTTCAAGATTGGTAATTATGATTTCGCCCACACCTTTAATTTAAAATAAACCCAGGGTGATTTATTGGTTTGTTTTTCAGACCCCCCCTTGCTTTGGTCTATGTTGGGAAGTCGGACAGAAAGATTGGAGTGATTTGGGAGACCCCCCTTACTGAAAGGCATGTGTTGGAGAAGCTCGATAAAAAGGTTGGACTGATTTAAGAACAAAGACACCCCTCTTCCTTAAAGAAGTTGGGGTCAGCTGGGAAACAAGGATTACCCAATCAATTTATAGACTATAGTTTTCAGCACACACTGGGAAGGGAGCTTTGTTAATTTTGAATTTTAACAAAATTCACTGTGTAGTGTTCTGCCAAATGGCAAATTAATTAATTTCATATTTTTGGTTAAATAGGCTAAGTATCTACACAGTTTTGCCCCC
The DNA here is from genome assembly GCF_040938575.1 of Ambystoma mexicanum. Classification (NCBI taxonomy): domain Eukaryota; kingdom Metazoa; phylum Chordata; class Amphibia; order Caudata; family Ambystomatidae; genus Ambystoma; species Ambystoma mexicanum. The sequence continues at coordinate 51,264,412 of NC_090932.1, forward strand.
CACCCACTATAAAGGGAAAGGATTGAAGGCAAGCAGACTCCCACACCATTTGGTTTCCAAGGGCTCAGTTCTACTTACATAGCAAAACTCTGTTTAAGGTTCAGGAAAGCCATCTGCATCTCAGGACACTCTGGAAAGATAGGGCAAGGGTCTGGTCAATCCACTCTCAAAGATGGCCTCCCGCTCTCCAGCATAGAACCAAGTCAGATTTGAGGCCTTCCTAGGAATAGACAGCTCCACCCAGATGCACTCTCAGAAATCTCCTCTGGTGTCTCCTTAGAGCGGTCAGATGGTATGTTTCAGCAGCCTTCCTGATGGTCTGTCTCTTGTCTGTCTGCTTCTGTCTGTCTCCCTTTTCTGTCTCTCTGTCCTAGTGCAGTCCCCCTTATATAGCAGAAATGACACCACCAATTTTACAATCTTGGGGAAGTACCCTTCAATAATCTCTGCCACTGGGATTGGACAGTTACCCTTCTCTCTCCTCCTAAACCCAGCCTCCAAGTCAGATTGGTTTAGGGGTCTGGAGCAACATTTGGCAATTTCCATTTGTAATCGCCCTTTGTTATCCTTTCAACTTTTTGGCAAAAACTATTCTGTATCCCAACTTCATAATTTTACTAGCAACTGCCATACTAAACATATTTTCTGATTCAGCTAATCATGGAGAATTAGATAAGTCGACCACCAAATCCGTATCATATAGCACGGCCATGTGGCATCTTTCTGCCATTTCCATAAATAGCACAGCAGTTATGAATATGTACGTTATTAAGTATATCCCTAATTTCCTTTTCCAGCTGCTCACCAACTCTCACATTTGGAACAAATTCAGATCAGCCAGAAACCTAGTTTAACTGGTCATTACAGTTCCCAGAGTCCCAGGTAGATGGAATTTATATCACCAACATTGCCTGGAAATGACATAAAAAATTGTACAAAAATGAAATCAATCCACCTTATGGTTACTGATAAAATGGCCAAAATGATAATAGTCATTTTACATTAATTGTGAATGTTCATGTGGGACAAATGGCAATTTCTGCCTTCTGGCCATTTGTTTTCACTAAGTCAGCCTCTGCCCAGAGTTTTTCTTATCAGTCTCCTTTGTGCTGGAAGCTTGCTCTTTGAAGTGGGGGGCCCTATTTTCACACATATTCGTCATTCTCCAGCAAAGGGTGACTTCTTCTTGAAGTCAATGCTTTCAGATCCAGCAGGTCTGGAGAACACAGAATTTTGACACCTTTAGCAGGACATTTTATTGCGGTTGGTCATTAGATGGGAGATGTAACATCCAGGCTGGAAGTGGGAAATGTCATTGTGAAGTTTTGCCCACAGCCAGCAAAAGGGTCTGCCTTAGGGTGACTTTTTCCATGAAGAAAAAGTGTCTCTTCAAATGTCACTGGAGTTTTGTAGGTGAAACATAATACACATTGCTTTTGGTGAACCCGCACATCATGTTTTGTTTTCCTGACATTTTTCTGTGAGCAGTGATTTTTTCACTTTTACTTTTTAAACCCGTTTTTATTTGTACACACCTCTGCAGGTCATTTTTGTTTTCAATGTGTAAAAATCCAGTTTTCTATGTAACAGGAATCTTTGATTCCTACTTCTCTTGTAAATTAAAATGCTGCTTGTCCTTGGGTAATGACAGGTAGGGTCTTCCCACGTGGCTCCTTAATTTTACTTGAAAAACAACAACAAAGTCAAGCCGTTTTTGTTCCAGTGTTTAAAATCCTGCCATTCATGTGAACAGGACTTCTGTTTGGGGTCTTTAAATGCACCCCACATGCACCACCCTGTTCTTCCATGACCCTTTGCTGGGGAAGAGTAGGACAGAGTGTGGTTTCATTTGGCATAATTCCTTTCATCAGGGGGTGACCACTCCAGTCTCCCCTTCCATCTCTGGTTTGGGGGTATGGAAAGGCACCCCCTTTTCTTCTTTCTTTTTGGAGTGTACACTCCAGCCTCCTCTTCTATCTTTGGGTTGGAGGTCGTGACACAGCACCCCCTTTCTTCCTTCCATTACAGGTCCCTGGGGTTCTGACCGGACTCCCCTCTCACCTCCAGGCTGGACGTTAAGAAGGTAGGTTTTCTATTAAAAGATAGCTTCAGTACTTTTTACACACATATTTCCCCAGAAGAGTTACAAGATTTACATAGAATTTACAATAACAACGACCTACAAATACAACCTGACATTTTCACCATCTCACAAAATACTATATATATATATATATATATATATATATATATTCACTAAAAAAACTTTGTTAAGGGGACGTTATGGTTAGGTTGCACTACTAAAAGCCTATGCAATTCACTAAAAAAAAACTTTGCTAACAGAACGTTATGGTTCAAAGTAAAACCGAAAAACCCCTGAAATTCGCCAGTTATGGTAAGCTAAGCAACCATAACTCGCTCCACCACTGTGCACTGCTAAGACTAACACCCAGGACATCAAATATGACATCACAAATGTCATTGATGACATCACTCATGACATCACATATCTGACTCGCTCTCTTTTCCTTTAGTGATATATCTTGGCCAGTAATAGTTAGGAACAAAAAATTGAAAAAGTACTATATTTGTAGACTTATACTTCAAATATTTTCTTACAATAATTCACTTAGGGTCCACTCACAGCATATGAAACATGTACATAAGGGAAATACACACGTGAAATACAGTAATGCTTTCTGTGTATGAAACAATCAGTAAGGTTATCAACACTTTCTTATTGTTCTGCTGTATTTGTATTACGGTACTTTCTCTGGATGTGCTCATATTTGTATTGGAATTACTTTCTTTAGGGTGCAGTCACATCATGTGATAGTTATACATAGGGAAGTAGTAGGTTTGAAGCAGAGCAATCATTTCTGTGCATAAAGATAATCAGTTGGGTTATGAACAATTTCTGGTTCTACTGCTGCTTTTTTGCGTACTTCACTTTCCCCTTATATACTCATATTGTGCATTTTTTATATAGCGCTATGAACCCTCAGGTCTCTGGGCGCTTCTTATTTCCCACAGTGTGTGGTGCTCATTTATTGACCTCGGAAGGATGAAAGGCTGAGATTGGCCCTGCCAGGATTCGAACCTGCATCAGCAGGCTCTGCACAGATGTCAAAGCAAGCGCTCTACTCGCTGTGCTATCTGACCGGCTAGATCATTTGTATGTGTTGTTTTCTCTTTGTGTTTTGTATGTAATAATGCAATTATGTAGTAAGTGGGTTTCATTAGCTACTTATTACATGTTGCACAGTACGCAAAACTGTAATAAGAAATCATTTATTATTTCACTATTCAACATGGGAAGATGATGATTATTGCACTTCCATCATGTATGCGGCACACAATGCTTATGTTTATACATGAGTAGCTTACTATACCGTAGAAAACTTCATAATAGAATGCTATTTATATCAATGCTTTGCTTAATGCACTAATTAGCTCATGATATTTATTCCAATGATCCTTGACACTTTTTTGTCAACATTAAAATAAGAATCCCTTGTACAGACTTCTCATGAAAAGTAAATGCACATGTGATGTCATCAGTAATGTCATCAATGACATTTGTGATGTCATCTTTGATGTCCTGGGTGTTAGTCTTAGCAATGCACGGTGGTGGAGCGAGTTATGGTTGCTTATTTTACCATAACTGGCGAATTTCAGGGGTTTTTTGGTTTTACTTTGAACCATAACGTTCTGCTAGTAAAGTTTTTTTTAGTGAATTGCATAGGCTTTTAGTAGTGCAACTTAACCATAACGTCCCCTTAACAAAGTTTTTTTTAGTGAATTTTACGGGTTTTTAGTAGGGCAACTTAACCATAACGTCCCTTTAACAACGTTTTTTTACTGAATTGCACAGGTTTTCAGTAGATCAACCGAACCATACCGTCCTTTTACCAAAGTTTTTTTGCTAAAGCTCATTGGTTTTTAGTAGTGGCGCGTAACCATAATGTAAAGTAACTTCTGACTTATTTACACACCTTGCAGAGAATACCACATGACAGTATGCTGGTGTACAGCACGGTGACGTGTCCGAGAATCCATAAACACTTAACAGTAAGATGTATGCCCCGTGGACAGTGTGGAAACAGATTTTATATTGATGTAGGAACGTCCACCTGCAACATTTCCCATGCACAGCGCCAACACGTATTGGTAGTCAGCCATTAACAATGTAGTACACATTACATACTTTTAGCAAAAGTTCTAGTTATCTGAAAATGACATCAGCTAAGGCCATCCCTCCTCCCCAAGAAACAGCAGCACTGCAGCAATGAAGGAGCATGACAAACACTGCCCATACCTTACATATAACAAACGCACAGCATTTCCCCCCGTCCACCTATCCCTCCATATTACTATTTGGTGCCTCTTTCCTTATTTCCGATCGCAAATTGCCTTATTAGCTGTCCTACCAAAAGAGAAAGCCATCCGTTAATAAAGTAAATGTTCCGTTAAGAACCACCTTTCACAGTGTAAGTATATTTTAAAAAAAACGCACACACTCTATGTACTTTATATTTCTCAGTAAAGGACATATACGCAATAAGATTTGCCAGTAATAGTATAGATTTGCAAAGCAATAACGTGTGCTACGGAAAAATAGGATTTCTGGTCATAATCGGGCCGGATTACAAAACAAAATCCTTTTTCAATATGGTCCACCATAGAAAGGGAAGGCGGTTGTTCCATACATGGCCCCTCTTCACTTTCCATGGCAGCCTGCAAAAAGCAAAAGTACGTGCCATGACGCAGAACCTGTAAATAAACATACAGCGACGTACAACGTAGTACCTTACATTTTGAAATGATACACTGGATTTTAAAAGAAAACGTTAACATTTTAGAATTTGCAAAGTAGTTTTATTTAACAAACCACTGTCAGAGACCATCAGACTAATCCCATTTTCAATTAAATTGTAACAATGGTTATAAGGGCGTCATTGAAAATGTTCATGGTGAGGCACACGTAATTATTTTCCCATACACAAAGTGTGCGTTTTTGTTAAAGCACCCGCGTTGTTTGCACAGTGATTTCCAAGACGGCGCCATGACCTTTGCCCTACACCACCATAAATGATGTTATGTTACTCCTTATAGCTAGTTCAGCGTAGGGACAAAGGGGGCCTGGCTGGTCATCCCACAACATTGTAATGGACAGGCAGCCGGTCACGAGCAGTTGCATTTGGCGTCCAAAAAAGCCGTCACTTGGCATCTGGAATCCATGGCACGCACAGTAAGGCAAGATGTAGCTAGGTGGAAAACATAAGAGAAAATATGTATCAATACCCAACCTTTAGCAAACAATTTCAAAAAAGACACAAACATTGTGGAAAGTAGTACACAAATTGAAGTTGTCAAACATGACATTTTAAGGAAATATTAGCGTTGACCATGGGTAACATGTGACAGCCTAAAAACGCAGACAATGAGCAGTCGCCGAATGGTTTAAAAAAATTGCAACTACACAGTGAGATGGTAATTCAGTTATGAAGCCAAAATGAATGGACAAGCAAGAAAAAATGACATCTCGTGATTTTAAACAAGACCAAAAGAATGTGCAAAGTGATACACAAAGCTATGTGGGCAAGCATAACATTTCAAAGAAGAAATGTTAACGGTCAACAAGGGTGACTTTAGTCATACCCTGCAAACGCGGAGAATCTGCACTCTCCGTTATTGGAGGAAAATTACAACTATGCAGAAAGATAATACTTCAGTTATATTGTCACAATTAGTGTTTCAGTAATATAAAATTAAAATGCGGTTTGGTGTTGAGTCATCAAAATTAAACTTACATGATGTTTATTGGCTCCATTTTTTTGGCCAACTCAAACAGACATGTATTTGCAGCAATGAATCTTCGTGAACTGATATTTCATGTTTCATGTTTTGTACAAACGTTTTAAAAACTTAACCTTATCAAATGGTATTTTTTCCAACCAGTCATTCCTTTCATTGCTTTTGAAGTTTCCCTTTCGCTCAAGGTCAAAAAACAATTGCCCCTCACTCGGATGCGTGGGCCTACTGAGCTCGCAACCAAAAAAGCAAATCAAGTGTCTTTCACTCAGAAGGCAAATACATTGTCACTTTGCAACAACATATGAGAATCCAATCATGAGAACCGCTACTCCCATACGACTCCAGAACTGCTGTTTCCATCAAACAGTCCAGGTGGTGGCCTCAGATTTCAAAACGTAGGACGCCAGTCTGACTACAATATTAATCTAAATACATTGTAACACAGACGCAGTAATTGGTTGCCGTACATTGAGCACCAACTTCCACTTTACCGTATGACTTTGGTGACAGGAAAACACCACTTTTTGAGTTTGTGCTGCCACATCCCATCCCAGCCTAATTAAAGCTCACTTCGGGAACAGTATTTCATAAGTATAAAAAGTGCATTGGTGTCTTGTTTTGTATGTGTTACCGGCGATGTCCGCGTACACCAAAACATGAACAAAAGATGGCGGGGGCAGCGAAGAAATCTGACGCACTTCACGCTGTTCCACAACCAATCACTGAAAGCGCCACATGTCCGCGGACATGATGCTACATATTAGCCAATCGATTTCTTGTCCACGGAGCAATCAGGGAAGTGTGACCGGGGAGAGGACATAGATATCACTAATTTTTTGAGACATACTTTTTGGTCATTTTAAAGGAAACTACTGGACGGATTGTCACCAAATTTACAAAAGCATGCTTTTGGGACCAAGCCCTTTCCCCTGCTGCAAATTTGTTGAAAATCCGTCCAGCGGTTTGGCCTGTAGGCGTGCGCAAAGTTTTTCCCCCATTCAGTCTATGGGAAAAAAAGACATTTTGGGACCCCCACTATAACATTTCCCCCCCTGGACCAAACATCACCAAACTTTGCGGAATAATTCACAATGGCCCATATACTTTTTTTTGCAAAGTTTGGTGAGGATTCGTCCAACTACACAGCCACTACCGTGGCTGTGTTATATAAATATATTTTTCATCCTTCCTTTTCATTCTTCAGATGGCTCCACTGCTCGACTTTCATTTGGCTCATCAATCAGTCGTAAAGCGTGTATGGGAGGACAGCTTTTCAACTGGTTGATGTGGACCCATTTTTCTTCTGTATGTTCTCCTATTGGGATGCGAATCTTGTAAGAAACAGGTGAAATTATATCTACAATTTCAAAGGAACCACGCCAAGATGAGTGGAATTTCCGCTCTTTGGCCTGATTCCTTTGAAAATTGTACAGGTAAACCTTGTCACCTACGTCACACTCTTTCTTGGTGGTCTTTAGATCATAGTATGTCTTCATTCCTTCAGCAGACCTTTCAAAAGTGTGCTGAGTATAAGCAAAAGCAAGCTGGAGGTGCTTCCTTAAATTTTCAATGTACTCATGGGTATTGGACACATTTATCAGTGTCTACTCCTGAGTCCTATAGAGCAAATGCTGCGGTAACATCACTGGCCCAATGACATTGACTTGCAAATCTGACCAAGGCAGGGTCATTCCCCTTTTTTGTAGGGTAGCTCTGTGTGCGAGTGAAATGGGTCGGAATTGAGTACACCCAAGACACCCCTTTAGGTATGTGTCGAGGTCCTGGCCCATGTATGGCCAGTAGGCAACCGTGCACAAGATTTCCAATGTCGTATGAAACCCCCTATGACCGGCAGTGGTCGCATCATGGACGTGGTTCAACATCAGGCTTCAGAATGTGGTAGGTACCACACATTGGTCACAGCCAAATTGGGCTCTCCTTACAAACAAACCTTCTTGGATCCAGAACATCTTGGAAAACTTCCTCAACACCCGTAGATCCTCTTTACTGGTCTAATCTGACTCTGTTAGAGGAAAGCTGACAGGGTCTTCAATGTGTCGATAAAATTCACCAATGATCGGGTCCTCTTTCTGTGCAGTGATCAAATCTGCATCTGGGGTATCTTTACTCCACTGGGCTGTTGAGAGTTTGCTGTTAGCCCGAGTTTGTGACCTGGTGACAGCTGCCATTTGGATTTAATCCAGCAGGGATTCTGTTTCTATGAAATCCCCCCTGTAGAGCTTCAGTTTTAGCCAACTGATCAGCCAGGTAATTCCCAGTCTTATCTGGCCCCTCTATCTTGGAATTATCTTCTTCCAATCGATGGTCATCTCATTGGAGGTCACCAGATATTCGATTGACTGGATCAGTTTGGCATGCTTTAGGCGTTTGTTGTTGGCACAAAGCATGCCTCGATTCTTCCAGTTAATCAGGTGCTCCAGAAACCCATTTATGACATAATCAGTCAGTGATTATGACCAGTTCATTGAGTTGGTGGTGCACTGCAGTGCAGTGAGGATAGCTTAATAAATAGCCATCATCTCTGCAAGCGGACTATTTCAGGGTCCTGTTTTATAACAAGCAGAGGGTTCTGGGGCCCAGCATTCCCAATGACAGCCACCAGTTCTTTTTCTCCATTGTATCCCCTAACACATGTCTTCTTCATAGACCTTGTGTGGGGAAGTTAAGTACACCTCCATGTTGTTATTGGTCATTATCGTCCTCGAGACAGGTTTTTTTGAGCACAATCATGCAAGTCAACCAACCCTTGCGCTAGGGGACACTTTTTGTTTTGGCCATGTCTAACTTCCACCGGAAAGCCTTGCATGGACAGAATCCAGGAAGTCATTCTGGAATTACTAACATTCCCCGGCCGGATTCTGTCACTTTGTAGCTATTGCAAGGGTTGATGAGGAGTTTCGCAAATGTAGTGCTCTAAATGGGGGGTAATTTTGCAGCACCCACACCGTTGCCCGGAATACCTTCTCACAGTCATTGAATTTCTCCTTCACAGAGAACAAAGTGTATGAGAGGAATTTGTTGAACTTGTCATGCTTTTGGTACAATATCGCTGTTAAGCAAGTATCTGAGAACCCCGTCTCCAAGAAGAACTCCTTGTTCTTTATGGGGTAAGCCAAACAAGGAGCCTGGGAAAGGCTTCTTTTCAGGTGTTTAACTGCCTCTGATTGTTCCGGACCCCACTCCCACTTGACTCTGGCCTTTAATAAATGGAGCAAGTGTCGAGTGACCTCTGTGTAGTCTTCAATTAACTTTTGACAATAATTAGTAAGTCCAAGAAGGCTTTTTAATTCTCGTAGAGTGGTAGGGTCCTTTAATTTTAATAAGGCTTCCACCTTCTTCATCTGGGGATTAAGACTTTCAGGTGTGATCTCGTGACCTAAGAAGTTCACTCGGGTCTTACATCAATGTGCTTCTGAAAAGACATTTTTATTCCGGCCTTCTGCAACTGGGTAAGGACATAGCTGATTTATGCTATATGCCCCTACACAGTTGAGCTCTTGATCAAAACATCATCCACATAGGCCAGGTTTCCCCTTTCGCCCAGATGAGGAATGGCCTCAGGTAGGAAGAGGTTGGGCTCATTGTCAGAGTTTATGTATCCAAAGGTGGTTTGGGTCCACATATACTGCTTCCCCCTGAAGGTAAAGGCAAGCTTGTACTGGTCTTCCCTACTCATGGGTACTGTCCAGTAACCGTTGGTCAGGTCAATGTTGGTGTACACCTTTGAACCTTTCATCTGGACCAGTCCCTGATCGATGTAGGGAAGGGGCCATCTTGACATGTGGACCCATTTGTTCAACTCCCTCAGGTCTGCACATAGGGGGTCATGACGACCTTGGCGGTAAGGGGTTAACGGCACCGGTAAAGGTCAACCTCTTACTGCCACATTACGAGTTCTGCTCACGGGACCTGCTAAGGACGTCTGGTTTTACCAGGCTGCCTTAGCCGTTCCCGCGAGCAGCCCAACAAGCTAACAACGGGCCTGTTATCAATGGGCCCGTTGTTAGCATTCTCCCCATTCCCATTGAGCCCTTTGAGGGCTTAATGGGAATGGGGATGGGTGCCTTGAATGAGGAATTACGGGGCCCTCCAAGGTCAGAAGGGCCCAGTAATTCCTCATTCAAGGAACCAGAGCAAGTACCCGGTAAGGGGGTAGCCATGCCGCTAATAGCGGCATGGTTACCTCCTACCTCGTAATGACCCCCATAGTCTCCACTGGCCGTTTGGTTTGAGGATCCCCAGTACCGGGATGTTGAACGTACTGTGGGTCAGACGAATTATACCACAGAATTCTATATTCTTAATAATCTCTGTGAGTGACTCCATGTATGCGAGAGGTAACCAGTATTGTTTCACAAATACTTGAGCCATCTCGGGGTCCGTGGGAATGGTGGTTGAATGAATGGATGGGCATCCACAGTCGTATGAATCCACTGAAAAGATATTTTGGAATTCCAGGAAGACCTGTTTTAGCTTATGTTTTTGCTCCTCTGTCTCACTGGCACCAGCAAGATTGATCCTTTCCTCAACCATCTGCTTGAAACCTGGAAAGACCATGGGCTTGGCAATTTCAGCAGTATCATCCAGTTGGGTGAGAGATCTCTTTTGATGGTGTTGACCTGTACAGGGGATTCAAGGTAGTGGTCCTTGACTCTGAACACTACCTCCTCCCTCCAAATGTCACAGGTCACCTCTTCCACACTGCAGGGTCAGGAAGGGTACACCACGAAATTCTCCCATGCCTAGTAAAAATCTTTTCTAGAGGAATACCGTCGCTGATGTCAAAACAATCATTTGGGATTGGTCCCATGATTTTATTACCTAAATCAATAGAATATTGTTGAGCATCAACCGCCATTCAAATAAAGATGTCTGTGCCCAAAGTGATACTTTGAGGGTCGCTGTTATCCACCAATATTCCAATTTTGTTGTTTTCTACTAGAGGTGTCAGATTTAAATATAAACCTTGTTGATGGAGATAGGAATTTAGATTTATATATGAGTCCTGATGTTTGAGGTTCTGTCCTCACTTAATTTTGAGGGTAAGAGTAAATTGTCGCACCACACCTTTCCTGGCATGGCAACCTCTTCTCACAGTTGAACTTCAACTGCATAAGGATGGAATGCTTTTTCAATGTTGTCAATGTCCATGGGGTTACTCCCCAGTCAGGGACCAGGATTTATTATTAAATAGGTGCAAATTGATTGCAAATCGGTTGAGAATGTCACTTTCCAGATAAAAGGCAGAAGAGACATCTCTCACGACCCAACAATTATGGTCTATGCTTTTGTTTCCAATAGTATTTTTCAGCATACAGCTGCTAGGCAGGAGATATTTGGAATTTGGGGCTTCCAGGCCTACTTCCCATTTGTCAAACAATTTAAATGTGGGAATGGTCTGATCTTTTGCAAGTTTCTTGAATAATTATTCGCTGATGGAGCTCCTTCCATTATTCAGGGATACTCTGGCGATCACTGGTTCCTCCCCCTCATTTACCTGAATGGGGAAAAACAACTGCTCGCCCTTTTTCTGAATGTCCGTCAGACTTTGAGCGGACTCTTCCTTATCTGGTTTCACAGGACTTAAGGTTTTCTCTGATTTTGGACTGGTGTAAAATTTTAGGGTGTTCCCTTCCAGTGTGGACTGGCACTTAAAACTGGGAGGAAGGTTGATTTTTAAGAATGGAGAAGTTTCCCATCACCAGATTGTTCTCCTACAGAGATGACAGTGATGTCTGAGACTTGGTTATTTTTTTAATGGAATACTATGTTCTCAGAGCATTGATCAATTACGTGACAGGTACCATTCAGGCTTACATGGTTGGTACTCATTTTTCATTTGGTAGGGTGGTTAGTCTGAGTCCAGGGGACATTGTTTACACAGTCGATCAGAGGTGATAACCTCCTCAGGAAATTGTTCACCAGTAAACAATGTGTGCCCTCTGGAGTCATAACGATCACTGGAATTTTTTGCCGGTGCTGTCCAATTTTTATGTCAAGATCTGCAGTACCTTCGATGGAAATATCATTCCCATCGAAATTTTGTAGTTGTCCGGGAAGTGGGGTGAGTGGAATTTGATGGCCCTCCCCCATCCTGAGTTTAGTTGGTCAAACACCCTTTTAGACAGGAGGGTGGCATGGGATCCAGTGTCCACCAGAGCTGATAATTCACACTGACCCTGCACCTTAAACGGTGCATAAAATGCATCTTGGCTGTCCCCGTTACCTGGCACAAGTTCTCAGAACCTGTCTGGAGGAAGGACAACCCCTCAGTTTCACTGCTGCGTGGCTCACATGTTTGGGGTTGAATAGTTTCTGGTTCTGGGTCAGTCTCCACACTTACCCTATCCTACTCAGGGTCTCTCGAGACCCATTTCTCTTTGGGAGGGATCCCCCATTTTTGAAAGGGAAGGTCTGCCTACCTGGATCCTGCAGGGGTTTTTCTTTTTCAAAGGGGATAATATGGAGTTCCTCCACAAAGTGGGTTCTTCTTTGGCCTCTCCTACTTACCCTTTTCTCTTTGTGTTCTAACATTTTGGGGGTAGAAGAGACGCTTTCAGGCTGACAGGTTTTTAGGTGTAATTTTGGTTTGAGAAAGGAAGCTTCCTCAAGGGCTTCACATCTCCCCCCCACCCAGGTCCCCTCCTCCGGAACCTGTGGTTTGTCAGAGGTTTCCTCCTGTCATTTTCCCCTGGAACATCAGGCCTGGGTTTTGGGGATTCTGCGAAGCAGAGTTAGGTTGCAAGTTGGACTGAGCCATCAGCATGAGCCACAGATCATTGATCAGTTGCTGGACCTGTCGCTAAAGTTGCGAGACCTTGTCTGGGTGGTAGGGAGGTCTCAAGTCATACCTCTGCTGCTCCTGAAAGGGGTAACTGCTCTTTCTCCCGGAGGAACTCAGGTACAAGAAATTCCCCCTATAATTTTCCATCCTGAATATACCTTCTCCTGGGTTCAGGGATCTATTATCCTGGAACCATGGAGAGAAAGGCGGATTGTCTTGGAAGTTCTGGTTTGGGGCTATCTGGGAAAAAAAGTTCAGATTGGGAGGTGGAGTGATACTTCTCTCCAGAGGGAAGCTTGGGGGGAAGTTTCCCAGGGCAGTACTTACCTGATTAGTTCTCCCCTCTTGGGCCGGGGGAGTGTATACATACCCCAGGATTCGTTAAGTACGCTTGTACCTAGGAGTTATATAGGTGCAGGGTCAGAGGGATCATTGTTCTGGGAACCCGCCTGACTACCATTCGATTGGGCCAGGTTGGGGGATCCGTTCTGCTTTCCATTTTGCTTGTTGGCAGGGGGTTTACGTTTAGACCCCCATCTCCAGATCCAATGGAGGGGTCATTGTAACCTCTGCCACCTTTGCAGCAGCAGGGGTGTTAAATGTTTTGGTGGTATTTTTACTCTCAGCAGGCTTATGCACCTCATAAATCCTGGTGGCCTGTTCAATCCCCCAATCCAGGGTCCTATGCAGGTGAAAGTCACGCATCAACTGAGTCATTATGTATTTGGGAAGAGCATGGAAATATGTAGCTATGAACTCCCTACTATTTGTGTTCACCCGCCGGGAAGTATGAACAAATGCTTGCTTTAACTCCTGTACAAACTCCCTAGGCTCCTGATCTTTCTCACACTGCAAGTTATGTGCAGCCTTACGGGCCTCTTGTGGGTTCCTATGGGTTGAAAAATGTTTCAGTATTGACGCCTTATAAGTGGACCATTTATGATGATCCTGGTCCTTCAATCCTGCAAAGAAACTGCAGTACTCAGGTGAGAACGTCCATTTAGCAAATGCTATACATTTCACATCATTCCTGACCTGGAATGATGCCATCATCTGCTCATAAAGTTCCAGGTGCTCCCATACCAAATACTTGGCATTCTTGTGGTATGGGGTCAGGAAGCACTTTATGGCCTTGATTTATCTTATTGGGTCTTTCACAAAACCCTTGCTCTGCTTTGCTGTCTTTCTGACTCAGAACTGCTACTGGTACTCCCTTCCCTGTCTTCTAGTTGCTCCCTATCTCTGTGAGACTGAAAATATCTCGCAGAACAACGGGGCCTGGACTCCTCTTGCCCCGACCAAAGTGAACTCTCAGAGTCACTCTCCCTGGAGTTCCTTTCAGGTCCGGGATAGAACCCAGTTTCCTTATCCATCCGACCAGTGAGTCTGGGGAATTCCCCCTTCCCCTGAATGTACAGATGTTTTTAGAATGCCCTTCCTAGGCTGAGGGTCTGGCTTTTCTCCTTCTTCGAAGTGGGCAAGGTAGTCTCTTTGTAGTCACATCTTCAGCCAATCTAACTCGCTGACTTTCTCCTCATAAGAGTTTTCATGGTCTGAAGTACTTACCGTATTACTCCTTACTTCCCAGGACACACTGGTCTGGCCACTTTCCCTTCTGTGTGGTAGCGATGAATATTCATCAATATCAGAGAGGCACTGGCCTTCTTGATCAGTTGGGCTAGGCCTGGGTAAGTCTAACTGCCTCCTGTCACCCAGTTCTTGATAGGTGGCATGCATGACGTTGGTTCCTATTTGTACACAAGAGGATATAAATGACTGGCATGGGGCCCTTGTCGGGAAGCGTGCTTCACCTTGGTCAGTGGGCCTTCTCCCATATCCTGATTGGTCAGGGTGCCTCAGGTCCTGTTTATAATTGTCGATTTCCTTTGTGATGCTCTCACACCTGTGTCTCTCTTTATTTGTTCGCTGTTGGTAGTCAGAGAGCTGGCTTTTTAATTCTGACACTAAGGCCTGATTAATCTCATGCACCCTGCTATGAGCTACCAACCGATCGTTTGTTTGCAGCACCTCCTGCTGAAGTGATTCATTCTCCCTCAGTGAGCCTTGTATGCTGCGTGCATATTCAAGGTTTTTTTTTCCAGGAGACTAATCTCTTTCTCTTGTTCATCCATACATTTTGCTGCCTCAAATAGTTCAGCTTCTATTTGCATCACTCGCTCTACAAGTTCATTTCTTTCTTCTTTAATTCTGGTCAGTTCCTGAGAACCTAACGGTTCCTCTTCTACCTCCATTTCTAACTGACTTATCCTCTATAATAAGACGCTACTATCCTGATTGGAGAGGTCTTTTTTCCTGAGCCAGCTGTGCCCTCTGTTGTTTCAGAGTACTTACCTGCGGATGTATCTGATCCAAGTCATTTTGGGAATCAACCCCTTTGAAAATTAACTAACTGTTTCAATTTTTCAACTGCTCTATTTGCAATTGAAAGGCTATAATGTCACCCAAAAAGACTCTATTATGACCAGCCTGGTCATTTAGCTTGTTTTGCAGTTTATGTGCATTTTCCAGTGCACAGAACTTTGTTTTGTGGTCTGCACTCTCTTGCTGCAGTGTTTTCAGCTCATCTTTGAGCTATTGACCATGATCCTAGGACTGTGACAGGTCTCCATCCTGATTCATCCTACTAGATTCACCATTTTTCCAACGCTCTTCTTCTAAAAGCAAATGAAAATATAACTGAGCAGTTAGCTGAGCCCTTTGTATCTGTTCATCACGAGCAGTTGTGATCATATAAAATGGTTCAAGTGCTTTGTGCAATATTCCGGCTTCAAGCCAAATATCATTGCTTATTGAGGAAACGTCCCACACAATTCTGGTTTGCCGGCTTCCAGCATCGTCCTCAACCCATTCTCCTTTAAGAAATATTGTAACTAGGAGATGCTCCCTGGCTTCACCAATTTGTACAGTATTAATTTTCACAATTATAAAATGTTCTTTATGCAGGGGGCAACATCACCCTGTTCTTGCTTGATTTCCTCACTCAAATACATTCTTATAGACTCTTTATTTGTTTATCTATACACCTCCCTGGAACTCAGGAGTCAAGTCCTAGAGGTACAACGATGACTTTCCCTCCACTTTAATGCAATTGCATCACAATGAATAGTCTGTCACAATGTACTTGTCATGGGTAAGGAATAGAAAGTCAAATTCTGCATGAGCCCACAATTTGTAACTGTTTATTGAGAAGCCACCCTCAACACAGGGAGTTCATTCTCTCCCCCACAAGAGTGCCTATGCAACAAACTGTTTAAAAGATGATCTCAGACACATACCATGCCCCTTGGATTCCTATCCCCTGAGGTCACGAGACAAGAAGCAGGCCGGTGAACGGGAATATATTGGTATTTATTTAAATTAAAAGTAATAGAAATTAGAGCAAAAATGTTAAACACCACTTTATCCGAGGCACACAAAATTAACTTCTCTCAACATAAACAAATCACAGAAGTGAGTTAAAAAGAACACAATAACAATTCGTCACTTTCTGCAAATTTCACTTCACAAAATAATTACACTGATCAATCACGAAGGCAATTATCATGTAGTGTGCAATTTTGATTTTCTTGCAGGCTTAAAAGGCAAGCAGTAGGATTTCAAGATTGGTAATTATGATTTCACTCACACTTTTTGTTTAAAATAAACACAAGGTGATTTATCGGTTTGTTTTTCAGACCCCCCCCCCCTTGCTTTGGTCTATGTTGGGAAGTCAGACAGACAAATTGGAATGATTTGGGAAATGTTGGGTTTCAGACCCCCTTACTGAAAGGCCTGCGTTGGGGAGGCAGGATAAAAGGTTTGGACTGATTGACACTCCTCTTTCTTAAAGAAGTCAACAACAAAGATTACCCAATCAATGTATAGGCTTTGGTTTTCAGCACACACTGGGAAGTGAGCTTTGTTAATTTCAAATTTTAACAAAATTCACCCCATAGTGTTCTGCCAAATTGGGAATTAATTAAATAAATATTTTTGCTTACATAGACAAAGGATGAACACAGTTTTGCCCCCTCCCCCCACCCACTACAAAGTGAAAGGATTCAAGGCAAGCAGACCTACCCACCTATTGGTGTCCATGGGCTCAGTTCTACTTGTATAGCAAGCCCCTGTTTAAGGTACAGTTAGGACAGCTGCATCTCAGGACACTCTTGAAAGATAGGACAGGGGTCTGGTCACTCCACTCCCAAAGATGGCCTCCCGCTCTCCACATAGGACCCAGTAAGCTTTGAGGCCTTCCTAGGAATAGACATCTTCACTGAGACGCACTCTCAGCAATCTCCTCTGGTGTCCCCTTACAGATGTCAGATGGTAAACTTCAGTAGCCTTCCTGAAGGTCTGTCTCTTGTCTGTTTCTGCCGGTCTCCTTTTTCTGCCTCTCTGTCCTAGTGCAGTCCCCCTTATATAGGAGCAATGACACCACCAATTTTACAAACTGGGGAGGTACACTGCAATGATCCCGGCCACTAGGATTGGACAGTTACTCTACTCTCTCCTCCCAAATCCAGCCTCCAAGTCAGGATTGGTTTAGGGGTCTGGAGCAACATATGGCAATTCCCATTTGTAATCGTCCTTTGTTCTTCTTTCAACTTTTTTGCAAAAACTAGTTATGTATCACAACTTCATAATTTTACTAGCTACTGCCATACTAAACATATTTTCTGATTCAGCTAATCATGGAGAATTAGATAAGCCGACCACCAAATCCGTATCATATTGCACGGCCATGTAATATCTTTCTGCAGTTTCCATAAAAAGGTCAACAGTTTTGAATATGTAAGGCAGAGTCTAGCAGAGTCTGTGGAGCAAGCGTAGCAAGTGGTTGTGGCGAGCTGGGGAGTGTTTTTTCGCTTTCCATTGGACACTGGGCATGACTCAAACCAAGGTTGACTCACACCGCGGAGCGGTCGCAGAGTCTAGCAGAGTCTGTGGAGTCCGTGGAAGTCCGTGGAGGGCATGGAAGTCACCCCATTAAAGGTAAACGCTGGTTGCCTGCAGTATCATGAGTTGCAGCGTGCAGGAGAAATCAGCTTCCTCACCAAGAACGAGGGCGCAACGAAAACGTAAGACCTCGGCGCTGCCATGGAATGAGGCCCAGCAACTAGGACCCCAAGTAAGTCAACAGCTTCCATGTATTAGTGGATTGTGCGCAACAGAAGAGGCTAATGAAGCAAACATATGTGACCTAAATAAATATGCCACACTGCTGCGAAAATAGACAGCGGCGGTGTCGGTTGCCCTGGCTTGTCAGGAGCATTTTGTATGGCCCCGGAGAAACAAGAGCACAACTACTATACTGTCAAAATGTTTGAAAGCGGTAAAGAGTTCAAACATTGAAAATCAGAATCTACAAACTCAGGAACTCGGCAACAGACCTTGTCAAGTTGCATGCAGTGAGATGTGGATTGAATACAGTGAAGGGGAGCGTCTCAGGGGTGAGCACCCGCCCGATGAGTCTGCAACATCCTCTTCAAATCTAGCATGCAATAGCGTGATTGCAGCCACAATTCCCCAGATCCGGGATTAAGAATAATGATTTCACAATGAAAAATATATAGATGCAATTAACGTCACCAACGGCGGTGCATATGAAGGACTTATAGCGCAGTCAGATGACGTTCAAGGTGACGTTCAATGTGAGAAGAGGGCTGAAGAGGTAAACACATGTCCCCTTACGCAATACATGAGATTGAAACGAGATGGAGGTATTAATCCTCATGTGGAACCCTCTGAGCCAGAATTCGATCCAAATGCACAGGACAGTAATGTTCAGCTGAACGATGAAGACAAAGTGTTCTGTTCACCCCAGACTCACATCATGGCTTTAACAAACAAACTGAAACCCACTAATTGACAGACTAGTCGCTACACAAGCAAAAATTCAAGCAGTTTGCCAGATGGAGAACAGACGTAATTCCCTTGAAGTTGTCAATAAACTATTGCATGACCTCACACAACTAAATAAAACACGCAATCTCAAAACTCAACCCATAATGCACCCAGAAAAAGGGGACTGCAACACACAAACTGCACATAGCAAAGCAAGCCCACCTCCCAAGAATTTGAACAAAATATGGGTGAGTGGACAATTGAAACAAAGAAGAGTTGAACTTAGTTTGTCACCAAAAATCAATTGCTCCCAGTATAAGAACAACAAAAGTGTACGTCATACTATTTGTGAGACTGGAACAAGCATTTATTAAAAAAAGAAGCAGACAGATTCATCTGAAAGTGAGGGGTCGTTGTCATCTGATACATCAAATTCTGACTCCTCACTCCTGGGACGACCATTTCCGAAAATAAGGCGAATAAAGACCTTTTTACCAAACAAACAAAAACAAAAACGAGAAGGAGTAGGAGCATTGCCACGGGGAGAAACAGTGCCACGAGACCTGCAAACATTACTAATGTCATCAATGCCCATTTCCATTGCGCAGTTCATCAAACTATATGAGAACATTAATGTCAACATTAAGGATTTGTCAACACTTGTAAATCTTGAAGATGATAACTTCTCTAAAGGAGCACAAACTGACTTTATCAAAAGGATTGATGATTCGTTGAACTCATTGACAGAACGAAAGAAAAACGACAATTTGGAAAATAAACTTTGCTGAAGTAGCCAAAGAGGCCGTGGCGCTTTTCAAAAATGGGAAATCAGCATCGGAAATTGGATATAAAACTGACATTGCACCATGTCAGTGCTCCATAAATAAAAGAGAACGGTCTACGCAACAAAAGTTGGATAGGTTAAATCAAACTTCCAGCCTTAAAGAGAACGATTGTCTGGATGCTATAAGCTGTACCACACGCCAAGAAATGAACAGCATGGAAGTGGGAACAAACTTGATAGGAACAACAAACGAGCCTAGCAGATCCGAGAAGCAGGCAAGTCTAAACATGCGCCTGGAAGTAAACAACAAAGAGGAGTCGTGCAACAGCATCACAGAAGGGATTAAAACCTCAAACGCTGCAATGAATGAAGGCAATAGGAGGGGCATCTTAAATGATGCCGGTCAAACGCCAAACTTGCCTCTGTGAGATGAGATGGAAAATTCATTCAACACCATATTGAAACATAACCTGGGCAAAGACAATCTAGCATTACAAGATCTGCAAATACCCACAACCTCAGGAAACATCGAAGCTTGTAACATTCCAGTAATCGAGATACCAGGTGAAACGGCCACCAATGAGGAAAGTGACGTCGGGATGTTACCAATATTCAAAGGAAACAAGAGTGCAATTGTGGACAAAGTAAAGAGCAAGCCAACAACACAAGTCCTCACAAAGAAATCCAAAAACCAAATTGCAAAAAAGATGCATCAGGGCAATAGTGCAAGAACATTTCTGTGAAACATAAAATCTGTTCATGTAACGGTAAACAGCCAGACACACAATGACCAATTTGAAAAAACAAAAGCAATTACTGAACAGAAAATCCAACTTGATCCTAAAAAAGACACTGGCCCTCATTACGACCCCGGCGGTAAGCGAAAAACAATGCCGGTAAATGATTACCGGCATCGTTCTCCGCTAGGTACGATCATGACCCGTGAAAGTGCTCTTAGCGGCATCGTAGTTAAAACGGTGCCGCTAACTGCACCAAGGTCGCGCACACGCGACGTTCCACGCCGTAAATACCGGCATCGCGCAAAGGTACGCGAATCACAAACCAAGCGGACATGCTCTTAACGCCATCACAAAGGCCGGTAAGTACCTTACCGCCATGGTGCTAATTCCGCCATCGCGAACCAACCGTAAATGGCCATGTGCAGTGTACCCAGCTGCCACAGGTGCACAGAATCAGCACAGGTGGAGGAAATACAGACTCACCAAGTACAAAAAGAGCACACCCCACCCCTTCCCACACCCAGTCACACTCCACAATGATTCTCATACGACTAGCAATGTTGGGGCTGGAGGACCTGATTGCAATGCAAGTGCTACAATTACAACTACAACTACAACAACAACAACAGGCAGCACAGAGGAGACGCAGGAGGAGAAGGAGGGCAAGGCAGGGCCAGCAAGCCCCACCAGCACAGCCAGTGCCACCACGCAGGCAGCTCCAATCCCACGCATCAGAGCCAGTCCATTCAACCTCACCGCTGAGCAGATCCAAACCCTGTACCGTTTGGACCGGGACACCATCACCACCATCGTGGACATGATACACAACGACATCGTCAGCATGATAGAAACACCCACCGCCACCCCCCCCCCTACTGAAGGTAGTGTCCGTGCTCCACTTCCTGCCCACAGGCACCTACCAGCACACAGTGGGGCACTTGCATGGCATTTCACAACCATTATTCTCACGTACACTGATCCAAGTGCTCGATGCCCTCCTCAAGCACACAGACGATCACATCTCATTACCACGGACTGCCCAGGAGATTGCAAACACCAAAGTGGGTTTCCATGCACTAGCCGGCATACTTGGTTGCATTGGTGCCATCGATTGCACCCATGTTGAATTGGTGGTCCTACATGCCATGGAGGTACCGTACCGCAACCGTAAACTATTTCACTCAATCAACGTGCAAATGGTCTGTGACTCCAACAGGATCTTCACACATTGTTGTGCCCGATTCCCCGGATCAACCCATGATTCAATGGTCCTGAAGAACTCCACAATACCACGCTACATGAAGCGACATGCAGGGCCAAGATCCTGGCTACTCGGTGTGTCCCATGTCATGGCCATGGAAATATGAAGTAGGTAGGTGATTGACGTACCAATACATACTTTACCTGGCTGAAAGAGGGGGGGGAATGATGCATACTTTACCTGGCTGAAAGGGGGGGAGGAATGATGCATGCTTCACCTGGCTGAAAGAGGGGGGGAATGATGCATACTTAACCTGGCTGCGAGTAGCAGAGGCAATGGAGCCAGCTCATACCCTAAAGCAGCACAAACGTCAGCTGACACCTGTACACATAATGCCCGATGTTAGCAGCCCTACCATGTGAATGAAGGTGTGCCCCAGCAATGACACAACCATCTGCAAGTGCATTGTACCGATTCGGACCACATTGACTTCAACGAAATGCACCTACATGCACGGCACCAAACACCATCAACTGAAAGGCCTGTCCCCCATAACTGCGCACAAAGGAGGCACATGACGGACAGAAACATCAATACACCATTACACAGACAGGCCCCAAAAATTTCCCTATCAACATCAGTAGTGCTCAGTGGGGTCATCGAGAGGCTGACAGCAATGTTGCCATGATGTGAGCGTTGATATCACAGGACACGTGCCAGGTCACCAAAACAAACGCCATGAACGAACACAGTGGATGGGCACTCACAAGGCACTTGACCCCCCTGCATACATTGGTTGATGGCATGCAAAACAGTCCATGAGAGGAATACACATATACCGGTCACATAGTGTGAATCCATTTGTGCATGTCAAATTGGTACAAAGTAACTGTCAAATGCATGCCATGGTGGCACATTATGTTTGGTATTTGATGTCATGACTGACACATACATTGTTGCCCACATACAGGTGATGCAGGCTATCCCCTGAAGAGGTGGCTCCTTACACCAGTCCGGAACCCACAGAACCAGTACGAGGAGGACTTCAACCGTGCACATACACGTACCCGTGTGGTGATTGAGCAGGCATTCGGCCTACTGAAGGCACGGTTTCGCTGCCTCAGCAGGTCTGGTGGGGCACTCCTGTACCGCCATGAGAAGGTTGCAAAGATCGTCATGGCATGTGTCATGCTACACAATATGAGCATCAGACGAAATGTGGCCCTGCCCCCTGATGCTGAACTGCAACCACCTGACAATGAGGATGAGGAGGGTGGGGATGGGGCAGCACCTCATGGAGGCAGTGATGCACAGGAGGGGCGTGAAATGCATCAGACTCTGATCAACCAATGTTTCTAGCACACACGAATGGGGGGTGTCACATGGAGATGGCAATTGGGGCACTGCGTGTGTCTGGGATATGAACACTGCGGACTGTTCACCAATAAAGCACACATACGCAATGAGCAATGTCCACACACGTGATTTGTGGTCAAGAAAAAATATATTGTAAATGTGAATTCAATTAACACACCCACTCCCCCCTCCACCCTCCACTCCCCAACACACCCACTCCCCCTCCCCCCTCCACTCCCCAACACACCCACTCCCCCCTCCACCCTCCACTCCCCAACACACCCACTCTCCCCTCCCCCCTCAACTCCCCAACACACCCACTCCCCCGCCCCCTCAACTCCCCAACACACCCACTCCCCCCTCCCCCCTCAACTCCCCAACACACCCCTTCCCGCCTCCCCCCTCAACTCCCCACAAAAGTGCGTGGATCCCTGTGTCGCAGTGCCTAATGTGGAATTGATCCACTGGGTGGCCTCTACTGGCAGCCCCCTCTGCCGGCCCCCGGGGCACCCCTGCCTGTACTCCGCAGGTTCCTGACTGACCTGCGGACGGGGCTGCTTGGGGCAGAACTGCCAGCGGAGGAGGTACTGGACTGCTCGCTACGCCGCATGTCCCTCATGGTCTGTACGAGCTCACTGAGCACGTTCCGCATCGCGGCTAGTTCAGCACAGATGTCTTTGCTGGAGGATTCGATGGCTGCCTTGACAGTCTTGGCACTTCTTTGCATGTCTGCACTGGCACCTCCACAATCGGCCACATGCTGCGTGAGGAGTGAGAACAGTTGGTGTTGCCTCGTCAATATTTGGTCCAGCGACTGTTGGTAATTTGGGGCATTGGATGATGCAATTGCCGGGCTCATTGGGCTACTCCCCTTCTCCACACCTCCCACTGGGCAGGGAGTGGCTGGCCAGGAGTTCTCAGGGGATAGGCCCTGTGTGTTGTCATCATGCAGGCTACTTAGGGACAGGTGGGGGGAATGAAGGTGGGCAGTGGGGGGACATTCTGTGTCATCCTCATCATTCCCCACATCACTGTCAGAGCAGGCTGCAATGGCAGCAGTCTCCCCAATTGTACTGCTTCCTGCAGACACATTCCCCTCAGTGGGCACCAGTTGTTGCATGTCTTCTGTGGGTGGTAGCATGCTGCTTGCATTGGGGATCATCGCTGCCCTGGGCTATGTGGTGGCAGGCAATTTTGGCTGCTGTGATTTGTTTTTGGGTCCAGCAGAGGTGGAGGGTTGGTGTGCTGTTGCCTCTGGCCTGGCCTTCTTGGCATGTGTGGTGCCACTCTCGTCCCTGCCGGTGTCCGATTGAGAGCCTGTGGTGGAGCAGAGGAGGGAAAGTATTATTGATGGGTCAGCAGACATTGAGCAGGCATTGTGATGACTGCCATGAATTTGATGGATAGATGGTGCACTTTGTAGGCTGTGACATACAGGTTGTCTCCCTTTTGGGTGGGTTGAGCATGCAGGAATGTGGGTGCCTACTGTGGAGTGTGCATACTGCATGCATGCAGGGTGTAGGTCAATGATGCCTGTTGGCAGTCTTCTGCTGATGTGTTGCGTTAACCCAATAGGGCAACATTGTGATTCCCATGTAAGTGGACTTCAGGGAGTTTCGCATGGCTTAATTGGAGGCACCTACCTGTGTCACCTGATGTCGGGGCTCCTCTCTCCATTCCACCGACCCCCTCGATGCTCTCAATGGCGATCGTCGTGGCACATATCTCCTCCCACGGCTGCATTTTAATTGGGGAGTCTGCTCCTCCGCCAGTTGCCATGCCCATGTTGCTGTTGGCCGACAGTATGCTCCTTACCCGGAGCCGGAGGTCATCCCACCTTTTACGGCACTGTTCGGTTGTGCGGGGTGTTGTTCCTACGGCACTGACCCGTTGTGCAACTAGTTCCCATATGGCCTTTTTGCGTGCTATGGCCGGTCTGGTCATTTCGGTGGAGAATACGATGTCCGCCTTCTCCTGGAGCGTTTCCGCCAACATTGTTAGCTCTTCCCTGCTGAAGCGGTCCTGCCGCTGCCTATCGCAGGCTTTTTTAACAACTTTTGGCATTGTGGGGATGCGTGGATGTGGGTGTAGTTTTCTGCAAGGTCTCGAGGTCAGATGTGTAGTGGTTGTGGAGGATTGCAATGGATTGTGTTTTTAAAGATGGCCGCCATGCTCTTTCCCGTTCCGGTGCGATGGCGTAATTTCCGGATCCGGCTTTTTACGGTCACCGCTAATAGCGATCACCGCTAATAGCGGGGACCGCTATTTGCGGTGCATGCTAACATCGGTGGGTAGGGAGGCGGTGGTGCAGTTTACACGGCATACGATGGCGGTAGCTGAGGTTTTTGGGAGGTTACCGGCATGGCGCTGATTACATTAATAGCATGGCGCAATGCTCGTGCCCGAGAGGTCGTAATTTACCGCTTTTAACGGTTCAAGACCAGCACGGACACGTTAGTTGCGCCATGCCAGTAATGTCAATTACTTACCTTCAGGGTTGTAATGAGGGCCACTGTTGGAGAGACAATTTGCATTGATGATATCCCTGCTGAATTATTAAATATGTTGACCTACAACGATAATGGGGAGGATGAAAACATGGCTTCTGATAATCTACCACCAGAAAGCCGAACAGAGAAGAAAAAGAGTGCAACTGCGCCTAATGAGTGCTGACCGAATCCTCCAAAACAAACGAGACTGTGTACTATTGTACGTCCAGTGACTCCGAGTGCTTTTGAACCGGAGAAAATACTTAGTTTAATTTTCATTACGCTAAACGCGAAATGGGAGCAGCTAGCCCGAGTTCAACAGGACACGCTCATGACTGTATGTGATAAAGAGATGAAAACCACACTGCGTAACATAAGGAAAAATGGCGGTAGCATCACAGATCTCGAAGGGCCAAGTGCGACTATGAATGAGCAATCTTACAACAGCTCCTCCCAAAAAATGGGACAAAATAATGGCAAAAGATCTTGCAATACTAACAGCAATAAAAAGGAAGTAAATAACGAAAATAATCAACATCTGCTGTATAAGATAATCTTGGAATGAGTGGATAGTAGTGACAAACTCATCTTGAATTGGAACAACGACTTGAAATTGTTCTACCTCATTCCAAGCCTGAGAATGATTGTATCTGACGACTTGAAAGTTGTGGAATTTGCTGAAGAAGCCAGAAATGACAAAGTGGTGTTGCATATACAGTCCAAAATTGTTGCTGACATAATTATGGAAGCAGCTCCGGTGCTTACGTCTCTTGGTTTTGAGACAGTTAGGGCAAGGGAGACACCTTCGTCCATTACCAAGGAGGGAGGCAGAGTGCACTCCATACAAAACACAGCAACTCAAAGAAAGAAGTAGGAGTCCTTCCACAATGGTACTGACTGAGAAAACCAAAAGAAGATATGTCAAGAGACAAAGAACAAGAAAATAGAGCGTTCAGTATTCCAACAAGAGGAGACAGATAAAACGGTGCAGCAAAAAGACCAAATCAAAATCACTAAAGAAGGCGCGAAAAGTGAGGAACAGACCGTTATTGATGGCTCTGATCCATCAAAAAGCTGGAAAACACAAATGAGTGGCATTGGCTGGCTGAGGCATTAAATACTAAACCACAAAAGTAATGCCAGTCTCTCGTAGACCAACCAGTATATTCTTTTGGGTCCTGGAATACGAGAGGATTCTCACATTTGTTCCAAACAAAATGGTTGGGCGAATTGGAGCTAGTGGGCCTCATTACAACCCTGGCGTTAAGGGGTTAACGGCGCTGTAAAATGCTGCGGTGCCCTTAAACCCTTAACGCCTGATTCACACTTTAATGCCTGCTTTTTGCAGGCGTTAAAGTCCAACCCGCTAAGGGACCTTGGTGCTAATTACGGCACCGTAATTTACGGTGCCGTAATTAGCGCCTTCCCCATTCCCATTGAGCCCTATGGGCCAAAAATGGGAATGGGGAAGGGGCCATGGTGAATGGGGATTTACCGCCCCGCCAACCTTGGAATGGGGTGGTAAATCTGCCATCCACCATGGCGGAATCCGGCATGGACCATGGTGCTAATAGCTAATGCACCATGGTCCAACACCAGGGTTGTAATGAGGCCCAGTGTGTCTACAAGAGACATAGTTGTCTGAGTGTCCAATTGTGGAGGGGTATGAAGTTGCATTTAACCCAGCCTAAAAAAGCTTAAAGGTAGACCTATGGCAGGTTTGTTAACTGTGGTAAAAAAAGACACAGGATTCAGCATCATGGTAACTAAGAACTTGACACCTTTCATACAGTAATAACTCTTGCTAGGTTAAAGCCTGAGTTCAAAATCACCAAAACTCTGAAGGTAGTCAACTTATATTGGAATCACTTAGGAGCTGGTACAACAACATTCATAGATCAGGTAACCTCAGTACTAGATTTGATCTATGAGGTAGACAATTTTCCCAATATCATTGTGTGCGGATATCTAAACATCGATTGCATAAATAAACAGTCCAAAAAGTGCAACGCCATGCACACAGATAAGAATCTAATAGATGAGTGGTGTCTAGAGATGGACTTAAGAAAGCTTTTTATGCTCAATGGAAACACATTGGGAGACAAACCATCTGTCCCGACGTGGAGAAGAGTCGACCAACAATCCACGATTGACTATATATTTGTGTCTGAAGGTATTCACATCCGAGTCAAAAGCATGCAAGTGGTTCCAATGAAACATAGTGACCATGACATGGTAAGAATGAAGTTAATCATGCCTGGGGGAACAAGCAAGTCACAATGGAACCACGTAGTCAAGGTTGAATCGAACAGAGTAAGATTAAAATTATATGAAGAAGCTGTCTTTCAAATTGCAGCAGAATACTGCAAGGAGGGAGTGACGGTGGAATATCAACATCTATTAACACAATTTGTGGGGAAAAAGCATGGCCTAAAACATTGTGCCTTTGCCCCAAAATACAAATATGATCTAGAAATCTTAAAGAAAAAACAGCTGATGCGCAGTGAAATTAGAAACGCATAGTGTGCGGACGTAAAATCATTTGTGACACAAAAAAGACTTGCCAAACAAAAGTATAAAAATTGGCTTAAAGCACATAAACATCTGATGCTGCAGAACGACGCAGAAACAATGATGAGAAAGTTGAAAAATAAAAACTCATCTGAGTTTTGGCAAATTATAAACAATGAGCATGCTCCTCAGACAGCTTCACAAGCAAATCTGGTATCTGAAGTAGCTTGGAAATTACGCTACAGCGAACTACATAGTGCAAAGGGAAAAACCAGTAACTCAACCCTGACTACACTTCCTCGGTGGGACCTTAGGTTTTCAAGGGATGATATCCTGAACATAATAATAAAAAAGTAAGTGTATCTAGGGCACCCGGCCTCGATGGTTTGACAAACCACAAAATCAAGCAAAATCCCGAACTGTGGGCCGACATTTGCCATACCTTATTCAAAAGAATTAACAGTCAATGCTGCACTCCAAAGTCATGGAAAAGTGCAGTAATCGTACCAATTTTCAAGAAGGGAAATAGAGCTAATCCAAAAGACTATCAACCAATAGCTCTATTGGACGTACTAGGAAAAGGCTACGCAAAAACTCCTGCAACAAAAGCTTTTCAACTGGGCGATGGAAAACAATCACATTGACATGAGACAATCTGGTTTTGTGAAGGGCGTTGGATGCTCTTTGAACCTCCTGATCCTACATTTGTCAAAATGGGGGCACTTAGAACTAAAACCAAGGTGTATCTTGCACTCATAGACTTCTCATATGCTTTTGACAGCATTGACCGGGAAAAACTTTCGGGCAAGATGAAAAACTGGGAGTGTCCTCCAAGTATGTTAGCCGCAATAAGAGAGTTACATACGGACACCAACATCAAAATCTGTTAAGACCAACATGGAACTCTCTCGACCCAAATCAATACATTTCGGGTGTGAAGCAAGGATGTCCCTTGGCATCAATCATATTTAATCTATTTATCTCCGATATCGGAGAAGCTATAGATGGCGTCCCTTGCTTTCCACCAAAAAATTCACAGGTCACATATAAATTGGCTATTATATGCTGATTATCTAATCCTGTTGGATGTTAACCTGATTGGCATACAAAGGAAATTAGATGTGTTCGAAGCATATGTGAGGAACAACGGATTACAAATCTACAAAAAAGAGTGCGAGATGTTAATATTTCACAATCTCGAAACAACAAACAAGATCAATGGCAAAAAATCTGCATGGACATTGGGAAATGAAAAACTAAACATAGGGTCAAGCACAAGATATTTAGGCATGCAAATTAGTGCAAACATGTGGAAGATAATGTTTGAGGGGATTGACAGAAGATAGATTTTCACCCTAACACACTTTTGAATGACATATAAAATCTGCTGGCAGCCAATAGCTGCGAGGTGGACATGTTGCAAATCAACCACTAAAAAGGTTGGACTAATGTGTGAATTATGTTGGAGAATGAATTGGGGAAATATGTATCTGCTTTCTTCCTTTTTTAAAGGTTTGTATAAACCAATAATAAATAAATAAAAATAAAATATGTAAGTTATGAAGCATATGCCTAATTGCAACTTCCACCCACTCACCAACTCTCACATTTGTAACATGTTCAGATCAGCCAGAAACCTAGTTTAACTAACCAATACAGGTCCTAGAGTCACAGATAGATGGATTTTATATCCCCAAAATTGCCTAGAAATTACATGAAAAATGGTACAAAAATGAAATCAATCCACCTCATGGTTGCTGAGTAAAGGCCTAAATGATAATAGTCCTTTTAAATTAATTGTGAACCTTCATGTGGGACAAATGGCAATTTCTACCTTCTGGCCATTTATTTTCAATGGGTCAGCCTGTGCCCCAAGTTTTTTTTTATCTGTCTCCTTTGTGCTGGAAGTTTGCTCTTTGAAGTGGGTGCCCCCATTTTTTCACATATTAGTCATGCTCCAGCCAAGAGAGACTTTTTCTTGAAGTCAATGCTTTCAGAGCCAGCAGGTCTGAAGAACACTTACTTTCGACACCTTTAGCAGGACATTTTATTTTGGTTGGTCATTACATGGGAGATGTGACATCCAGGCTGGAAGTGGGTGATGTCCTTGTGAAGCTTTGCCCACAGCCAGCAAAAGGGTCTGCTTTGGGCAGTTATTTTCCATGTAGACAAAATGGCTCTTCAAATGTCACTGGAGTTTTGTAGATGAAACATAATATACATTGCTTTTGGTCAACTGCTCATCATGGTTTTTTTTCCTGAAATCTTTCTGTGTGCAGTGACATTTTTTTCCTTTTTGCTTTTACAAGCTGTTTTTATTTGCACACACCTGTTCAGGCCGTTTATGTTTTCAATGTGTAAAAATCCTGACAGGGATCTTTGATTCCTCCTTCCTTTGCAAATGAAAATGCTGCTTATCCATTGGTAAGGACAGCTATGCCTCTTTCCACATGGCTCTTTAATTTTACTTGCAAAACATAAAACAAAGGTCAGGCTGTTTTTGTTTCAGTGTTTAAATTCATGCCATTCATGTGAAAGGGACTTCTGTTTGGGGTCTTTAAATTCACCCCACAATGATCATCTCCAAGCAGCTCAAGGAAGCTCCAGATTCCAGTTTTAAGCTTAATGATCTGCTATAAGGCAGCAGGGACACATGTGAGCTGCCCCCGGGCACCACTTTATTTGCTGCAGCGTAAATCAATGTGACTGAGGCCCATGGTGTGTACGGAAGCAGCAAGCCATCTGTAGGAGCCAGTAGATCCCATACTGGATTAGAACTGTTTAGTAGACATAGGAGGGAACCACTGTCAGTTCCTTTCTCTGCTTCACTCCAACCCCACCCTTGAGGAAGCCCAGAAATATTTTGAGCAAAGGCCTGCCATTACATTTCATTGGCTTGTGGAGTAGTGTCCCCGGAGCCTGCCGACTCCTCAATTTCCCCCTTTTGGCATAAGAGGGCTCAATGGCTGCATCAGTTTATGTCTCTTCTCTGTTCGAGATCCAAATAGGTAGCTGTGTGCACCGACCCCGGCATCATCTTTCTACAGGTATTCTTCCTTTCTACTGACTGACGTGTATTCTTGGTGCCTGTGGAAGCACCCAGACTTTTTTCGGTCAGAAGCATGGGGAATCAGTGATTGGCAGACTGACACCATTGCAAAATCTATTGTATGGTGCTCAAAATTGTCCTTCACCCTGCCTCACCCACAGTGAATCTGGCTTTAGTACACTCGTCCATTTTACCCACCTCCCAAACGGGCTCTAAACCATACCCCCTAGTTTACATCCTAGAAGTGCAAATGAACTTCAGAAGTGATGATGAACGAGAAATCAGAATAGTATGTCATCACAAAAAGTGATACCGTAGATTTCACCTACTCAGAAATCTTCAATTTATTTTTTCTTCGAATTGGTTAGGTAAGTAGGTACATCTAAACCATAGATGTAGGTAGGATAAGGGGATAGGATAACGTGGGAGGAGGTCAGGGGATGGCGGGGGTCTACATCTGCATAATAAAAAAAACATTTGAAGAAAAGAAATGAGAAGATTTCTCCTTTAGGTGAAGTGGATTGGGTGAAATCACGGACATTCGAAAAAACGACTGCAAAAACAAGGCCGAAGACAATGATTTTTTTCACCGAATTTTTGTGGGATTTTAGCACTTTTTTTCTCGTTTTGATTCGTTATTTTAATGTAGATCCATCAGAAGCTGGTGGCTAATGAGAGGCCGGGGATAGCAGTGAAGGAAAGATAAGAGGGGTAGCAGTGAAGGAGGCATCGGAGGGTAGCAACGGAGGATCAATCAGCGAGATGCCAGTAAAGGCGCAATCAGGGACAACAGTGAAGGGCCGTTCAGAGGGTGAGTAGCAAGGCAGATAACAGCTCTTAGCCTGGCTATATCCTAAAGCCTGGAATGGGGCACTAGGATCTGGTGTCTTGACATGTATACAGAGGGTACGCATTGACGAGTGGTTCCCTACTAAAAATAGAGATTGCATCCTTGTCGGCTGTGGCAAGAGCAACCTGCCTCCATTTTTCAGCTTTCAAACTCATTGGATTCTAACCTGAGATTGGTTTTGGGCTAATTTATCACAAGTTTAAAGTGGCTTGAGCATATGGTTGCAGTTATAGTTTTAGTATCCTTACAGTATTTGGTTATCTGTTTACATTTTTGTATTCTCCTTTTTTCATTATTTATGTTTTTTGTGGTGTGTTTGTTTGTCAGCGCTCTGATGCTTCTGGGTTTGTTGCGCTATTTATACAATAAACTAAATCACACTAAATAGAGAGTTGGCAGGGAAGGAGCAACTAAAGGGGTATAATTGAAGGAGCCATCAGGGGGTAGCAGTGCAACGAAAATCAGAGGGGTAACTTTGAAGGACTATTCAGAGGGGTAACAGTGAAGCAGCGCCCAGAGGGTAGCAGTAATAGAGAGATAAGGATTGTGGCAGCGAATGAATAGTGCAGTAATGAACACACACAAAGGAAAGAGTGTGCAGCTGTTTGACGCTGCAGGACTAGGATTACAAGCTCTTCATCCTCCGTTCTCAAGCCACGGCCACAGGGTTTAAAAACTAGCCCAGGAACCACACCTGCTTAACCTCTGGGTTTAGCCCAGAGACTCAGGGTTTTTACGCTCTACTCTGGGTCTCCAGGGAAGAGCAGGAAGTCGCTGGGTTTTGAGAGTACTGCCATCTGCTGACAAGCTGCAGTACTGCACGCACCCAGTGCAAGGCCTGGTCTATGCCCATTGCGAGATCAACAGGGAAGCCAAGTTTGCAGCTTGATCAAACACAGCAGATTCAAAAAAATAATGTGCCTGCTTTAACTTCCTTCATTCAATGCACATGAGCTTTGTGTTACATTTCATATATAACATGAAGGTAAAAAAGCATGTGGGCGTGGCCATGCGAGCATGTGGGTGCGGCCTTGAAAACCTATTGGTGGGGCATTCTGGTGACTTAGGTCTCAGGGTTTTTCATTTTGAAATGTAGGCAGGTATGCCGCGAACCCTTGCCGGCGAAACCTGGATGAGGCAAAGGGTGCACGGCTGTTTGATGCCACAGGACCACTGGGATTAAAAATTCTCCATCATCTGTTCTCAAGCCATGCCCCCGGGGTTTATAAACTAGCCTGGGAACCATTGCTGGTGAAGCCCACGTGAGGCAAAGGGTGTCCGGCTGTTTGATGCTGCAGGCATGTTCGAGGACGCTGGCTGATAGCATAAGGTAACAAAAGGCCGGGAAGCTTTGGCTAATGGTGGACAAAGATACTGTAGAGACTTTGGGGGTCATTGCAAGTTTGGAGATAGCCAGGGTGCTATTAGCTCCATGGATGCCTCCAAAGTCGTGCCCGAGTTCTCTGAATGGGGACTTACCGGGTCATGCCAACCTTGGAGGACCCGGTAAGTCCCCATTCAAAAAACCCTTCCCCATTCCCATTCGAGACCCCATAGGGCTTGAATGGGAATGGGGAGGGAGCTAATAACGGGCCCGTAAATTACAGGCCCGTTATTAGCTCCCTGGTCCCTTAGCGGGTCCCGCTAAGGGACCTCGGAATGCGGCGGTAAGGGGTTAACGGCACCGGCATCCTTACCGGTGCCGTTAACCCCTTACCGCCGCACTCGTAATGAGGCCCTTTGTATCCGTTGATGTAGAGTTTACGTATTTACACAAGTCTACCGTCCCAATGGCTGACCACTTGATTTTTTTACTGTGAGTTTGGTGGGGGTCCGAAGACTGTCTCATTACAAGGAACTACAACGTTGCTGTTGTGAAGATCCCAAACACTCATGTGATACATGGGAGCAAGGGGGGGAGATGGACTCTGGCAGCTCCTCGAGCCATCGGGCATGTCTCTGTCTGGTTGGATATCTTAGCAGCAGCAGTCTGAACTGCAAATCCTTTTGGCAACTTGTTAACCTGGTGGCTTGCACTAATCATTGACATCATGTCCAAAAGGAAAGTGCAGCATTCTGTGCCACCTGAACAGGGTCCTAGGAAGCTCTCCAAAATGTTTGAGCCTTTCCAAGAAGCAAGCCTTTTGATTACTGAAATTAAGGATCTTCTTGGTGACATTGATGAGCTGGGAAGTAAGAAAACCCTTAAATAGAATTTCATCATTGAAGAGAGCGACCCCAAGATTATACCTGCAGACGCTCAGGAGACTCAAGGCAGTGCAACAGTTCCAATAGCCTTCCGTGTTCCTACCTCTAATGGGAAGCAAAAGAATGGGGAATGATATATACTGGATCGTACCAACCACTGTGTCAGGTTCCAAAGACTCTAAAGGTTCGCCTGGTGAACATTTTGTTGAAATGTACAATCATTTGAATAGAGATTCACTTGTAAACTTAACTGGCTTTCAGGGAACGGGCGTAGACACGCATGTTCTCCCAGTGGTGATCCTTTAGACGTTGACCCACAGGGCCTAGAGGAGTTCTGTGTTGCTGTCCAGTCTTCAAACAGATCCCAGGTGCTTTTAGATGAGCCCATCGCAGACCCCTCATCTTATGCCTGAGCTTTGGATGGTAGTAACCCAGAGGTATAATTTATTTATTTATTATTTATGTATTTATATAGTGCTGATTTGTATTTCCCCAACCCCGGTTAAGACCACTAGTCACCCTCCTACATCTATTTCCCAATATAAACTGTCGTCAACCAAACCATATGGTGTAAGGGACAGCAGAGGCAAATACATTGGGGAACCATATTCTGTATCTCTCTATAATGCCCCAAGACTAACTATAGGTGCCTATGAAAACTCTGAATCCCTGATGAACAAGTGCTCACGTTGGTTTCGACACGTTAGAGGTTGCGTGTCCACGTGTGAGATATAGAATGCCAAATGGTGAGGAGGATGCCATGCAGGTCTACCCTGGTTCAAGGGTTATTGGCAATTGAATTTAGGTCTAATCCTCCTGTGGCTCGAAGATCATCCTCCTGCGGCTCCAAGATCACTATAAGACCCTTTCTGCCCTCTTCCAAATCAACCCTGGTCCTCGTAGCCCATGATCATTCTAGGACCTTGGGCACCCCCCTCCCACTCCAATTGGTTTAGGGAATAAGGTAGTCCCAGCTATCAGGAGGGCAATGATCTAGATGAACCAGGCTGAGGGGATTCTGCCAAACAATACTCCCATGTCCGCCATTAGGATGATATCACGCAGTATTGCGGCATTAAGAAAACACTTGGCGGACTCGGTTGGTGTAACTTCATTCAGGGGTTTGATTTATTATTCTGTCAAGAGACATTGGCAATGGACCAGCTGGTCCATCAAGCGTTCCATATAATATTGACAACGGCTCTTAAAGGGGAAAAGGACAGACCTTATGGAGGACTCTCTGTATGGATTAATGTGGCACTAGATTGGAAGGTTGTATGATGTGAGACAGGCTCCCAGGACTTGTGGCACTTGCAATCTAAGAATGACCATTATTTGTTGTTATTTAACTTATATAATCTCCCTGGTAAAAGATCTAAACAGAACTCGGTAGAAGTACTCCAAGATTAGATCAACAACTCAGATAGGAGTTTTAACGAGAAATATTTTCCTTGCCGAAGACTTTAACATACAGGACTTTATCCTCTCACCCTGTCTCTTCAATGACGAGCTGGCCGCTTTGGCCCACCTCATTTCCAGCTTCTCGTCTACCTTCCAGTGTTATGCAGATGACACCAGCTCCCTTTCAGGCTTCCCTCAGCCTCCTCTCCTTCCGCGCTCATTTCTGATGGACTATCTGTGATTCAGGAATGGTGTGCCTCCAACAATCTCTGCCTCAATTCTATAAAGACTGAGATTCTTCTAATTGGGACCCTTGCTCCCACTTTCGTATCACAATGTCGCCACCCTCTTGGCCCCTCTACCCTCACCATCCTTGGAGGGTAAAATACTTGGGGTCATCTTCGACTCCACCCTCTCCTCTCCTCACATCACGGACCTTGCCAAGAAGGCCCATTTCCAGCTGCACCTCCTCAGAGGTATTCTACCTTTTCTCAGAGCTCTGGTTTTCTCCAGGCTGGACTACTGCAACCACCTCTCTCACAATCTGCCTAACTCTACTCTTAGCCCCTTCAACTAATCCAGAACAGGACTGCAAGACTTATTGTTGGCCTCAAGCCCAGGGACCACATCTCTTCAGCCCCAAAATCCTGGTGGCTGCAAGGATCAAGTTCAAAACCCTTTGCATCGACCACAAGGCTTTCTGTTGCCGGGGTCCACACTACATCCAACTCGCTCTGCTTAATTACCTTCCCTCTAGAGCCCTTTGCTCAGCTACCTCGAAGTCTCTGAGGGTCAGACGCTTCTCCAAGCAGAGAGTAGGGGTAGATCTCTTTCCTCTGCAGGTGCCTCACTCTGGAATGCTCTGAGTAAACACAATCTGTTTGTGGACCCTGAACAGGGACCCAAACAAACAGGAAGTTCACTGTTTACTCAGTGTCTTCCAACCTTTTTGCTTCTTTACCACATAACCCTTCCACCCTACAAAAGAAGGGAGAAGAAAAAAGGAAACGAGGTACAAGGCACTGTACGGTGCCCAGAACAAGTTATGGGACATGAGAAGGCAGGCACAGGCCAGAGGGGGCAACCTCGGGACCCAGTGCCCAAAAGTATGATACTATTATGATATGTGATTATTGTTATCTCCATAACCATATCTGTACAATAAAATCCAACAGCCTTTTATTGCCAACACTTGAAAAAGGTTGTGAGCCTATCATTGCGGGTGTGGGTTAGGGGTCGGCCAATACTAATGCATGCATATGGGTTCAGCAGTTAACAACGTAAAGACAACAGCCAATGACGTGGTAGGTAACGCAAGACGTGCTCTCAAATGGGCCAAGCTTAAAACCCCCATGCATAAGCCAGGTTATATTAAACTCTCCTAGGACAACTGGAAACATTGACTCTAGTAGACCTAGATGAATATGAAATTCTGGGTGAATTCAAAACGGTGGTGGACGATCTCCAACCACTAATAACATGCCCGAGAACAAAAAAAATGAGGCACGCAATAAAACAAGAGAAATGGCTGGACTTAGAATGCAAGATAGCTAAGTCTGAACTCTTGAATTGCCTGAAAGATAATACTAAACTGGATAAGACAAACTTGGGAGAAAAAAGGGCCTCCTACAAATCGATGTTGAAAACTAAAAAGGAGGCAGTTGCCAAGTCAAGATGGGCAACTCTGCAGCGGGCTGTAAATCAGGGTGGCATGCAGAGCTTCTGGAAGGTCATCAGTGGCAGAGGGTTAGAAGGAGGAAATTGTGTTACTTATAGCATTTCCCCAACTGTTGGCAATCACATTTTACGCAGCTTTATGGCGGCAGCTCGAGTGAAATTCAGCCACCAGGGATCCCCTCCATTTTGAGCAAGATAGTAATTGCAGAGAATACCGATCAGCACATTTTTCAAACTTAGACGCACAGGAAGAAATTTTGTTACAGCGTGTAGGGAAGGCTTCTGGCCCAGATAACATCACGATCAATTTGTGAAAAGATGAAATAACTATCTCGGCCACTATCCTCTGGCGTTTATTTAATGCACTTATCCCTTTGAAAACGGTTCTTTCTTCTAGGAGAAATGCAACAAATCTTCCCATTGACAAGAACGGTGGGAGGGAGAATCCTCAGAGCTTCAGGCCCATTATCCCTGTAGGATAGTGCAGGTCAAACATTTGCAAGAGCTGTTCTTAAGCATCTTCAGGCCTGGTTAGACACTAATGACATGATCGATCCCCTTCAGGCCGGTACGGTTGATCAAAGCTTCCGGTTACACTGAGACAGTACAGGTTATATGCGTTTTTATTGATCTTAAAGCGGATTTTGACGGGGTTCCCCGGAACATATTGTGGCAGGTTCTATCTAGTAGGTAGATCCTTAGAGATCTACCGTCCCTTATACAGCAGCAGAATTCCTAGAAGGAAGCTTTAGTGCAATGGGATTTGGGAAGGCGCTACTACTGAAACTCTTCTGGTAAATAGAGCAGTGAGGCAGGGCTGTGTCCTTGTGCCCCTCCTATTTTCCATGTATATCAATTAGGTCATTAAGACACTTTGTACCAATTGTCTGGACCAACCTAATCTAGGGGCAGACTCAGTGGCAGTGTTATTTTTTGCATGGGGAAGACTAAGGCCCTGGCATTTAGGCCTAGGTTCTCAAAACCGCAAAACCGTAGAGTTATCGTTAATAATTGTGTACTGGAACAAGTGAAGCTGTACGATTACCTAGGACTCCGATTTACGGAGATTGGCCACTGGACATCCTAAATTAAAAAAGCTTGCACCAATCTTTCCAAATAAAGGGGGGGCGAGTCTTGACATTTTTTAAGAGCCATGGAAGGGGCAATTTGGCCGGCGCTTGCTCTTTACAGGGCTCCAGCTAGAGTGGCCGCCCGACATGGCGGCGACATTTGGGGGGATGCAAACCCTGCTAGATTGGGTTTTAAGGAGATTCACTTCCTGCTCCTTTCGAGCTGCCCAAACGCATCCATCCATTTGGAGTTTCGCTCCATTGGGACCGAGGCTAGTCTAAGAGTTGTAGTTTACTGGACTAGGATCTGCAGTTCCCCCACCCCAGTGAAATATAAAGAAACAGTCATCAATATTATGGATTTGGACGGGGGAAATCGTTGCCATGGTTGAGGCATGTGAGAACTGTTCTTCTAGACATGGGCCTAAATTCTTCGTGGCGTAACCCGCATCTTATTAACACAACTCACATGCCTGGTGTAAAGAAAGTGGCCTTCACAGAGGAAACTGGTAGAGGCGTGTCGTTTATTACCATCAGCCCGCTATAGCTTGCATGTAAAATAGAGCTTGTTTTTGAGAAGTATTTGGATGAGGTTAGACCACCCTTAGCACTGGCACTTCTCTTGAAACTAAGGTTTACCATGTTCAATGTTGCTTCTTTCACTAGTTGTTGGGGAATGCATAATGATCCTGCCTGTCCAGTATATGGTTACGGATTCGAAACACCTTCTCATTTTATGATGTTCTTTAATGGGTGCAAGGCCCTACGGGAAAAATACTTGAAACCTTTGTCCTTCTTCAAATAAGTGTCAATCAAGCCATGGCACTACTTAAGCCGATGTCTGATATGAATACAGAGCTCCTTGTCTCAAATTATGTTCACTGCGGTGGTTGTACAGAATCGGTGCTTTAAAATTATAGAAAAACTCTTTTAACTAATAGAAGTCTTCGACTCCCCGTTTGCACACTTGATAATAATAATAATAATTTTGCATTTATATAGCGCTCCGAACCCTCAGGTATCTGAGCGCCGCTTATTATCACCCACGGTGTGTGGTGCTCATTTATCGAGCTCTGCAGGGATGTCAAAGCGAGCGCTCTACTCACTGTGCCACTTGACCGGCTATATATGATAAGTATTGTATGGTATAAATGGATCTGTTTATCTTTTTCTCTGAATAGTTTTAACTGGGTAATAATCCATGGGATAAGCAAAGGGATTTTTAATGATAAGATGGTAACCAGAATAAAACCCTGGGTTTGAATGTTGTATATAGTTGGGCTACTGCATAACAGCACCATACTTATGCAGTTGCCATGACTTAGCTGAAGGTGAACCTTAGCAATGTTATCATTTTCCAATCGTTATTACATTTGTTTTGATGGATTTTATAGATGTATGTGCATTTACTGTATGCTATGATCTTTCATGGCAATGTGTCGAATGAAGCTTGAATGATGATGACGACAAATCGAGGTCAGCACGTTTTATGTTGGGAGGACTTATACAAGTTGAAACAATCGGTATCCAAGTGCCCAGACGTACCGATAATAAACTGTGTTGGCATTAACACTGATTAATGCACCTCAATGTGCTAGTGCACATTATTGGATAGGTGCACGTGCTCCAGGTCCTTCTGTATAACCTGACGGGGTTTCTTTCCTTATTTTCGACATCTCTCTCTACTTTGCTTTTTCTTTTCATATCTTGATAATATTTCACCTGTTTGGTGCGAGTTTTGTTACTGAAGTTTGTACGTTCATGGAATACTTACAGGGTAATTCATAGAACTTCGCACAAAAGAGGCGCACGTGGCTGGCGCACAGTGTGCGCGTGCGAATATCTGCGCCAGCCGCGTGCGCTAAAATCGATATCTGCGCACAGCGTATTCATGGATTTCAGCCTCCAAAACCAGCCGTGGCGCAGAGTGGCGCAGCAACCCTACAGCTGCGCCAGTTACGCCCCCAAGAACGCCCTCGCGCAAGGAAAAGCCATCAAAATACCCAATTCATCGCAAAGGGCTGCGCTAACCCTGGACCAGTATACAGGGCTGCCAAACAGCAAACGGCGAGCGGGGAACGTGTATTACTGGGGTGCGCGGGAAGTTCCACACGCGATTTCAGCAGGGTACATGTATTACTGGGGTGCGCGGGAAGTTACACACGCGATTACAGCAGGGTACGTGTATTACAGGGGTGCGCGGGAAGTCCCACACGCGATTCCGGCAGGGTACGTGTATTTCTGGGGTGCGGGGAAGTTTCACACACGATTTCAGCAGGGTACCTGTATTACTGGGGTGCGCGGGAAGTTCCACACGCGATTTCAGCAGGGTACGTGTATTTCTGGGGTGCGGGGAAGTTCAACACGCGATTACAGCAGGGTACATGTATTACAGGGGTGAGCGGGAAGTTCCACACGCGATTCCAGCAGGGCACGTGTATTTCTGGGGTGCGGGGAACTTTTACACGCGATTTCAGCAGGGTACCTGTATTACTGGGGTGCGCGGTAAGTTACACACACGATTACAGCAGGGTACGTGTATTACAGGGGTGCGTGGGAAGTCCCACACACAATTCCAGCAGGGTACGTGTATTTCTGGGGTGCGGGGAAGTTCAACACGCGATTACAGCAGGGTATGTGTATTAAAGGGGTGAGCGGGAAGTTCCACACGCGATTCCAGCAGGGCACGTGTATTTCTGGGGTGCGGGGAACTTTTACACGCAATATCAGCAGGTTACCTGTATTACTGGGGTGCGCGGGAAGTTCCACACGCGATTACAGCAGGGTACGTGTATTTCTGGGTTGCGTGGAAGTGTAACACGCGATCACAGCAGGGTACCTGTATTACTGGGGTGCGCGGGAAGTTCCACACGCGATTTCAGCAGGGTGCGTGTATTACTGGGGTGCGCGGAAAGTTCCACACGCGATTTCAGCAGGGTGCGTGTATTACTGGGGTGCGTGGGAAGTTCCACACGCGATTTCAGCAGGGTACGTGTTTTACTGGGGTGCGGGCAAGTTTCACACGCGATAGGCCCTGTGCGAGTGGGGTACGTGTATTTCGGGGGTGCAGGGGAGTCCTACACGTGAATTGGCAGTGTGGGTCCTCCCAGGTGTTCCGTCTAATCCCCTCCACGGCCCCTGCAGGCAGACCACACCACACCACAGGGGACTACCCTGCACCCATGGTCATGTCCCGCAGGCAGCCCATTCACCATGGGCATGCCCCCCAGCCAAGCCACATGTCACCTTGCACTAGTGATCACCAACGCATTACCCCCTTGCACCCCCACCACACAGCAGTGCAGGGCACCTGCCAGCAGGCATACACTCATCTCCCCCAGAACCCCCACCCCCCAGCAGTGCAGGGCACCTGCCAGCAGGCCCCCACTCATGTCCCCTTGCACCCCCACCCCCCAGCACTGAAGGTCACCTGCCAGCAGGCCCCCACTCATGTCCCCTTGCACACCCACCCCCCAGCAGTGCAGGGCACCTGCCAGCAGGCCCCCACTCATGTACCACTCATGTCCCCTTGCACCCCACCCCCCAGCAGTCAGGGGCACCTGGCAGCAGGCCCCCACTCATGTCTCCTTGCAGCAGCACCCCCCAGCAGTGCAGGGCACCTGCCAGCAGCCCCCACTCATGTCCCACTCATGTCCCCCTGCACCCCACCCCCCAGCAGTGCAGGGCACCTGCCAGCAGGCCCCCACTCATGTTCCCTTGCACACCCACCCCCAGCAGTGTGGTGCACCTGTCAACAGGCCCCCACTCATGTCCCCGTGGACCCCCAGCACTGAGGGGCACCTGCCAGCAGGCCCCCACTCATGTCCCCTTGCACCCCCACCCCCCCAGCACTGAGGGGCACCTGCCAGCAGGCCCCCACTCATGTCCCCTTGCACACCCACCACCCAACAGTGCGGGGCACCTGCCAGCAGGCCCCCACTCATGTCCCACTCATGTCCCCTTGCACCCCCACCCCCCAGCAGTGCAGGGCACCTGCCAGCAGGTCCCCACTCATGTCCCCTTGCAGCCCCACCCCCCAGCACTGAGGGTCACCTGCCAGCAGGCCCCCACTCATGTCCCCTTGCACCC
This sequence comes from Ambystoma mexicanum, assembly GCF_040938575.1. NCBI lineage: Eukaryota > Metazoa > Chordata > Amphibia > Caudata > Ambystomatidae > Ambystoma > Ambystoma mexicanum. The sequence goes on from NC_090932.1 coordinate 51,306,306, forward strand.
CCACCACTGAGGGGCACCTGCCAGCAGGCCCCCACTCATGTCCCCTTGCACCCCCACCACCCAGCACTGAGGGGCACCTGCCAGCAGGCCCCCACTCATGTCCCCTTGCACACCCATCCCCCAGCAGTGCGGGGCACCTGCCAGCAGGCCCCCACTCATGTCCCACTCATGTCCCCTTGCACCCCCACCCCCCAGCAGTGTGGGGCACCTGCCAGCAGGCCCCCACTCATGTCCCCTTGCACCCCCACCCCCCAACACTGAGGGTCACCTGCCAGCAGGCCCCCACTCATGTCCCCTTGCACACCCACCCCCCAGCAGTGCGGGGCACCTGCCAGCAGGCCCCCACTCATGTCCCACTCATGTCCCCTTGCACCCCCACCCCCCAGCAGTTCAGGGCACCTGCCAGCAGGCCCCCACTCATGTCCCCTTGCACCCCCACCCCCCAACACTGAGGGTCACCTGCCAGCAGGCCCCCACTCATGTCCCCTTGCACACCCACCCCCCAGCAGTACGGGGCACCTGCCAACAGGCCCGACACATGTCCCCTGCACCCCCACCCCCCAGCAGTGCGGGGCACCTGCCTGCAGGCCCTGACACATGTCCCCCAGCCAACACGTCATCACAATCTAGATCCCTGGCCCTTATGGCCAGCCTCCACATGCCAAAGACCCACCCAAGTATTGCATCCACCCACATAGAAATGCCAATTACATGATACAACCCCAATGGCAAGTATGTAAATGAACACTTGTCCGTCACACACACACAATGGGTGCAAGTGAATCTCAAAACCCATGTCATGACATGCATGAAACCAATGAGATAATACCACACATTGAAGTTTGAAGAAAAGAATGTATTAAAAGCAACATGAATGGAATTAAAATCAAAAAACCGACAATGGAAATTAAAAAATAAAAGCTGCATGTCCGTAAAATAATGAAAAACAACTAATCATGATCCATTGCTCCATGGGGAAATAAAAAAAAAATACTAGAATCCAACATTTAACTATATACAGATGAACAATTCAGGGTCCATGATCCCAACTGAAGAAATGAAACCTATCAAAAACTACTACCTAATAAAAAAACTATATAGAAAAATGTGGTCCATTGTCCAAAAGGTCCAAAATAAAGAAAAAAACAAAGGAAACCTACTATTTACAAGGGCAGTGGGCAAGTCCAACGGCTCACATGTTGATGTTCCAGGCCAGGGCATCACGGAACTCCTGCTCAATCTCCCGGAGGCGGTCCTCTTCCATGGCCCCGAGGGTTCGCAGGGACGATGAAATCTGGAACTCCAGGTCCCTGTGAATGGCCTCGAGGCACTCGGCCCGCCTCAGGGTCCTACGCATGGAGTTCTCCGGCCTGACCATCATGAGCCGTGCCTCTTCCGCCCGCTGCCGCTCCGCATCTATCGCATGGCCCAACCGCTGCCACACGGAAGACACTTCCCGTCCAGGGTCCTCCTGCCCTCCGGCCGATGCCTGCCCCTCCGATGATGAAGGCCCCGAGCCATCATGGCTGCCACCTTGTTGCTGCTGCTGCTGTGCCGCTGCCTATGACTGGCTCCTGCTGCCTGCACATCCTCCTCCAGCTGGGGTGCAGTTGTTGAGGTGCCCACCCCTGCTGGACGTCCGACTCCCGACTGTGGCAGGGATGTGTCCTCCACCAGCCTGGCCGCAGGGTCAGAGGCAGCTCCACAGGGCACCCAGGTGACACATGGGTGGGAAGATGGCACGGAGGACGACTGGTGCGTAGGGGGTTCAGTTGAGGAGGGGGTCGGAACAAGGTCCACAAAACGGAGGAATCCGGCCATGGTGAGCTGTCCCAGTGGGTCAACGCGGTCAACGAGCCATGCAAGAAGACGTGTAGTCTCCTCATGAAAAGACTGCAGGTCAGCTCGCATGGCACGTTGACGCAACGCCACCCCACCCAGGACAGGCTCAACCCGGTGCCGGATAGCCACATCCGCAGGGAGAGGAAGGCCAGTTGGTGTAAGCCAATCCGCTCCCTGAGAACGGGTCTGGACGTAGGTATCCCTGCTGGTGCAAGATGATGCAGTCACAGGATCGGGGACCCTCCTGTCCCTGCCCCTGCACTGCACCACTAGCACCAGTGGAATCCCCACCTCCAGACCCCGTCTCTGTCCCTTGCACGGCCTCCTCCTCCACCAAACCCCCCACCAACCTGGATGACTCCGTGCCATCTTCCTCCATTGGGCCCTGTGGGGTCTCAGCTGCCCCTTCGGCTCCCGAGGAGTCCAACTCCAACCTCCGCCTCTTGGACCTCCCCTCGGCAGCTGCGACCTGGGACGCGGCACCGGACTCCTCACTCCCCGACGAGATGACAACCTGGGAGGGGAGCCGAGCCTTGCGTCTCTGGCTGGCGGTGCGATCCCTGCCGCTGTGCTCCTTAGCACCTTCTCCGCCCTCTTCATCAGTTGACGCTGCAGACAGGGAGAGATAGGAGACAGGCATCAGGGCACTGTACAATGGACTCATACACACATGACAGTTGTACATGAGTGGCATTGTCAAACTTCAGACATGGCATCACAATCCCCAACACACATGTCATTGCAACTCACACACATGAGCTATTCCACAGCCATATTGCAACAGCCAGCACCATCCATACACATACAAACAGCATGAGCAGCCAAAGGTGAGGCAGACATCACATGAAACACAGGGAGTGCACTAGACATGCACACACGCCACCACAATTACATGCATGTGTACACCTCTGCCAACTGTCGCAGTGATGAGATTGGCATCCATGTCACATCTGGCAATCAGTCTTCTACATATCAGTCTCACATGCATCAATGTTGCATCACTGTTGCACCCATGTCAAATACACACACATGCACATGTACACGGTGCAGATACATGCAGCTGGAACCAACATCCATGTGTGACACCACAACCATGCCAACTTACATACACAGTAATCAAAACATGTGTGCTCACACATCTGCATTTGGCCTGCATGCTTACCCACACATCCACCATCCATGTGTCTCACACATGAAAGGACTTGCATGTGTCAGCCTCACAGCCCTGTACATACACATCCATACATGGCCCTACAAAACCACATGTACAACCTACACACTACTGGCACACCACCACACACACAGCTTCCAATCATTATGCATGCACACTTACCGCTCGACTCCAGACGGGTCTGCCTCTCAAGGACCTGGACGTGGAGCGCTGGGCGTATGCGTTCCAGGACCCTCATCTGATGTTGCGACAGGTGGCCACGGTGCCCCTTAGCATCCGCTGCCTTCAAGAGGCGCCGGGCCTTGTTGAGGGTCCTGGACCTGCAGTCCTCCCAGCCCTTCTTGACATGTTGGAAGTCGCGGACTGCCACCCCCTCGGCGTTGATGGCAGTCACGATGTCTGTCCAGTCCGAGTCCGTCCTTCCTTGTCGGTGGCCGACCTTCTGAAGAGGGCATCATACTGCCCCAGGACTTGCTCCACCAGGACACCAACTTCGGTGGCAGTGAAGCTGGTGGCCCTCTGCCTCTCTGGCTGGGGGTTGCCAGTGGTGCCAGATGGTGTAGTGCCCGACATGGCAACCCCAGAGGCAGGTGTGGGTGGGCAACTGGGTCCTGGGGCTGGGCTGTGGAGCGATGGAATAGCAGTCGGGAGTCTTCGTTCCAGCAGGGGTGGTCACAGCAACAGCACCCCGGGCTGACATGCACGCAGCAAATGGCAGGGCACGTGGGCAGCAGGCAATCAGGCAGCAGCAGATGGCAGGTGGGAGCGTGCTCGGGGCTCTGGGGGGCAGTAATTTGGCCTTCTGGGCAGGAGCGTGGTCTTTCGTGTGCGAACGCGTGGCCAGCTTGACACGGAGTGATTTGGCACGTGAAAATCTAGCACGTCAGCATGTAATTTCAGGAAAGGCCCTTAGCGCGTAAGCGCGTCAGCACGCGTACGCGATTTCATTGGACAAAAAGCCCTTAGCGCGTAAGCGCGTCTGTGACGTGCACGCGCGGGCATTTCCCTGAACCCGGGTGCATGTTACACGTCCAAGAACTGCACGTCCGAGTGTCAGCTCGTGTAATTGGAGGTTAGGGCCTTAGCACGTATACGCGGAAGTGACGTTGGACGTGTGGGCCGGTTCAAAAGGTGCGTGTAGGATGTCATTTCCTTGTACGTTCTTTTCGTGGAGAGCGAGTGGGTGAATTCTGTACTTCTTGTCGGTTCACACGCGATTTACTTCACAGCATTTCTAGTTTGTACTCCCTGTTACCTCTGACAGCTTTTTTTCTGATTTTCTGTTGGGCCTGTTTCCTCAAACAGCGTTCACTTCTTCTTTTGTCCTGTCTCCTCAGACAGTGTACAATTCTTCTTTTGGCAGGGGTTTTGCCAACGCGTACACGCGCGTATTTTTCACGCTCATTTTCCAGGCAGACGGTGAGTCGCACACGTATTTACCAACTGTGCTTGCCCCGTGTGTCGCGTACCCCTACAGAGGTCATTGTAGGCTGTGTGTAACACGAGTATGTTCATTTTTGTGTTTCTGGGTGCCACAGCGTAGTGCAGGTTCATTTTTCCACGCACGTGGTCTACGAGGGGTTGCGTGCACGTTATTTTCTGTTTTTGGGGTGCCTGTGCGTTGCGTGACCCGTCATCTTTCCCCAGGGGTCACATACAGCCTTGCTAGAGCACTAGGGTACGAATTCCATCTAGTACCCTACCCCTTTGACCCCCAATTGCCCAGGACAATAGTTTACTGCAACTCTCATACACACAACAACATCAGTGCCATGGTTGGGAGGCGACCAAGCGGTAAGGGTGGCAAAGGTGGCCGAGCCTCAAGAGGTGGCCGTGGTGGGTGCGGTAGGGGATGTGGCCGGGATTTTCAGGGTACCCCTAGCCCCCTATGTGTGGAGGACCAGTCAGGGACACCCATGCCCCCCGCCTCCCATAGTTGAGGGAAACGTGGCTGACACCATCTCTGCTCAGCCCTTGTTGGACCGGCCCATTGTGGCACCTGACCTGGCAGAGGGTGACTCCCAGGCTGACTTCCAGGTCGCCAAGTCTAGGCCACGTGTGGCGGTGCAAGTTGTTGTCACCAGGCCACGTGGATTAGGGGCAGCTATGTCATCTGCTGCCCCGAGTAGGCAGGGTGGGGAGGCTGCAGGGGCAGCTGCAGCTCCATCCACCCCAGTTCTAACACTTTAGCCAATGCCTGCACCAAGTCCCATGCTCAGTGTGCATTCCCACACTCCAACTACCCAGTCCACCGGTGCTCCTGCCCCTAGAGGCCAGAGCGGCGTAGGCCACTCAGGATCCCCACCACCTTCCAAAAAAAAGAGGAAGAGTGCTCGTCCACTACAGGCTGATACCCCAGACACGGCTACGCAGTCTGGCACGCAAAGGAAGCCTAGCTTCAATGATGCCGAACGTGATGCACTTGTGCAGTATGTTGCCGCACATGACAGTGAAATGTTGATCACTTAAGGGTGCAAGACCACACCTGCTCAACGTCATGCACACTGGCAGACCGTCGCGGACTTCATAAGTGCCCTTGTATTAGTGAGGCGCACATCTGGTGAGTGCTACAAGCGCTGGAATGACCTTAAGCGCAGGGCAAAGAAAAAGCTGGCCTCAAGTCATGCCGCTACTCTGGTGACTGGAGGTGGGTCTCCACAAGAGGACATTGAACTCACTGTACATGAGTCTGTTGCTGGGACCTACGTCACAGAGGAACAGATCTAAGGTGTAGGAGAACTGCCAGATTACGAGGCAATGTCCGGTGAGTGCAAATGCATGTGTGTGTGATCCATGTGTATGTTGTGTGTGTGAGGGGTTCTGATTGAGTGCCAGGTGAGGGTGTGTGTGCCTGAGTGGTTTGGGTCACCCATGTGCTTCATACAAAACATTCTGTGCCCCTGGATTTGGGTATTACTGTATCCCTTCTGCCCACAGTAGACATTTTGTGCAACATCACGCCAGTTGCCCTTGAAGTGGCATCTTGCAACAACATTGTTCCAAATTTCTCATTGTTCATTCAGGCTGATTGTTTCGATCCCCCCACTTTCACTACGCATTTCTCAGCCCTACTGTCAAATGATATGTGACATGCCTATGGTACATGCCATCTGTGTGATGGCATGTGTCATGTATGTGCATTGAACATGCCACTCACAGGCCAATGTGTGATGGCTCTGCTAGCCAGCATGCAGCTAATGTGTTGCTCTTCCATCTTGGTGTCATCAGTGTCTGACATTTTCCTCCCCTTCAAACTCAGTGACAGTGCATCCATGGGAGGGTTATAGTCATGTGGGACATGTGTCAATCAAGTACTGGTTCTGTAGCTTGTGAGGCCTAATTGTGTGCCATGGTGCTAATGCCTGTTTCCATTTTTTGTCTTTCATGTTTCTGCAGGGGATGACGCACTTGATGCTGTTGAGGGTGAGGAGATGATGCAGACACAGGAGGGATCTCAGGCACGACCGGGCACCAGTGTGGGACGGGGTGTGGTGGTGGGTGAAAACCCACTCTTGCTGCAGACCGTTCTCTCCAAGGGTGTCTCTGGGTGCACCTCCCCAGACCTTTATTCAGGTGTTGATTCGGATGATGAGACCTATGTGGCTTCGCAGGTAGGTGTTTCTGGGAGGGATTCTGTCTGTCTGACCCACCTGCACCAGGGGTACAGCCCACTATGGGGATGTCAGTGTTGGTAGGTCCGCCTTTGGTGGTTACGGATGCAGGGCCACACTCCACAACATCTGATCCTGTTCCTGGGCCAGCAGATCAGAGGGGGAATGCAGTTCTGCAGCCTCAGGCAGTGCCGACACAGCAAGGCACAGTTCGCCTTGCCCCAGACAGGTGTGGTGCCCGCCAACGCGGTGGTCGTACGCCACCAGGCAATACCGCATGGGAGAAATCCATATACGGTATGGCAAACCAACAGGCAGTAGCATTTGAGATGATGGCTCAAGCTATGGAGAGGGTGGCCACTTCCATTGTGCCCCCAGAAAGGCAGATGGAGCAACTACAGCAGGCAACAGACTCCATTTGCCGATCACTCAGGGAGGACATGTTGGCGTCCAACAGGGACAGACGGGCGGCCCTGGACACTCTGCGGGAAGCCATTTCTTTAGAGTCCCAGGGCCAGAGGGAAGCCCTGAGGGTAGAAGTCCATCACCTCAGACAGACTCTTGTGGACCTTGAGGCTTCCACTGTCACGAGGACAGAACAGCTGCTGGAGCGGGTCACACGTACGCTCTCAGCAGAGATGCAGGCAACTCGGGAGGAGGTCCGGGCATCACGTAAGGTGGTGCATGGGGATCTCCGCACCATATTCCTCTAGAACGAGACCTTCCACACCTGCATGCTTGCTGCCATGGAGGACCAGACTAGGGCTTTGCATAGGCTGCCTCCCATAGCACCACCACCCCTGTGGCGGCAGCAGCACAGGGTGATGAGAGCAACCACAGCGATTCTGAATCTCTCACGATAGCGTAGCCGTGCAGGCCAGGAGGACATGGAGGTGTTTTTTTTCTGCAACATCCACACAGGTGGCTGTTGGTGTGCACCCTGTCCTCGGACCTCCTGGGTGGCCTCCCCCACACCCCTTTGTCCCCACATGGCCATTTTTGATTTTTGATTTTTGATTTTTGATTTTTGATTTTTGGTTTTTGATTTTTGAGTTTTTGTTACAGTGTGTTGCCTTGTGTGGCTCCCGTGGGCATCCACTGTATTCAGGCTGAGCACATGCAGGCTTGTCATGAGTTTGGGTTAGATGCTTGGGTTCGTGAGACACACACCCCTCCTGCTTCCCGTTTCCATGGGCTTGCAACGGGTGTGCCCAAGTGACAATGATTTACACAGTGATGTTGGACTCCCATGACATGTGTGGGCAGTCTGTAGTCAATACTGGGTATACATTCCTAGTGCATATTGTTGTAGTATTGTACACTGCATGGTGTATTGATGTGTGCTTGTGCATCCATGTCTCCCTCCTAATTTGCAGGTTCATTCCCCATGTCTTCACATGGCTGTCTACTTTGGAGATGGAGTTCATGCTGTAAGCAGTGTACTTCCAGATTTGCGTGGCACCAACACTGTACAGTTGGAAGTGGTCGATGTGCTAGCATCACCAGGTAGTAAGACTACGTATCTTTTAACTTAGTACTGTCATGTGAATGCTATGTTTGGGGTTGGCTAGCTGCATTGTATTGTGGTAAGTCTTTGGTCATGTGTGTTGTCAGTTCTACATTAATGGGAGCATATTGTGTGTGGCCATTTTCCATTCGGGACACTGTACTTTGTGACACTTGTGTCATGTTTTGGGGATTCCTTTGTTTGCTCTCACATAGCATGACATGCCATGGTGTGTTGGGTGGCGGTGCTGGGGAGGTGTTGGGTGACGTGGCACTGTTGTCATGTTGTATCTTGCAAGGGGGTAATGATTTTGGCAGCATAGAATTGTGTCTTTTGATGACACAGCGTTGGTGGTATTTGTGTAAGTAGGGATGCACACAATGGAACACTTCCAGGTGAACAATCTCAGGCTGGTATGGTTGTGACAGTTGACTGTCCCTTATGTCATCATCATTGATTGTCAGCTGGTATGTGCCAGGGCTGTGTGCACTCCACAGGGGTGTGATTTTAGGTGAAGTAATTAGCCACCAGCTGTGTACGGGCTGCCTCACCCCGTGCCCTTTCCCCTCCCATGCGCAGCGGGTGTGCATGTGGTTGGGGATGTGGGGGCACCACCATGTCCACGGGCAGGCCCCGGCATGTTGCAACGTTCTGCAGGACACATGCTGCCACTATGATCCTGCACACTACTGGGGGGTGTATAACAGCTGCCCGCCAGAACGGTCAAGGGAGCGAAAGCGTGACTTGAGCACTCCCAATGTGCGCTCTACTGTGCCCCGGGTTGCAATATGGGCTGTGTTGTATCTTACCTCGGGTGGTGTGGTGGGGTTCCGAATTGGCGTCATCATGTGGGTGCTCAGAGGGTAGGCACTGTCCCCTGGGGAGGTGGTGATGTGTATCATTAGTGGGGTTGTGACATTACTCAGTATCTGACATGCATGCATGTGCTGTGGCATTTATACTCACCGATCAGCCATGTATCGCCATGCCGCCCAGCTTCTAGGTCCCGGTTTAGGGTTGACATTCTGTAAATGAAACTGTCGTAGGTGCACCCTGGATAGTTGGCATATACTGAGGTGATGATTCCCTTGGCATCACATACTACCTGGACGTTGATGGAATGCCAGTGCTTGCGGTTTCTATAGATGTGCTCAGATGCCCTGGGGGGACGTAGAGCCACATGGGTGCAGTCAATGGCACCTAGCACTTTGGGGAAGTGTGCCACCCCGTAAAAATCCTGGATGACAGCCTGCCTTTCTGCAGGTGTTCTGGCAGGTATATGTGCCTGCGTACTGATGGGCGTGCGGTCATGATGGCCAAGACCTGGTGTAGGCAGCGTGACTGCGTGGCCTGTGACACCCCCCCCCACTATGGCACTTGTCCGCTGAAATGATCCAGTGGCCAAGAAGTGCAGTACATTAAGGACCTTCTCCAGGGGGCTGAGTGCTTGGGAGCAGAGGGTGGGTGATGTGAGGTCATCCTCCCACTCACTGACCAGGTCGAGTATTATGTGAGGTGGAAACCTGTACCTCCCATACACGTGGTCATCAGGCATCCCAAAAAGGCTGGTTCTGGGTGTAAAGATTCTGGCCCTGACTATCCTCCTCATCCTCCTGCGGTATCCCATGGCCACTGCTGCTAGGAACAGTATATTCATCCTGGCGTCTGAGCTTGTTTGTTGTTTGCGCGCACTTTTATGCTGCACGGGTCGATGTGCGCCTGCTTCCTGCTGGCGTACGTGTTTCCGGATTAGCGCGTCTTTTTTGGCGTGTGCGTGTGGGCGTTCCGCGTATTTGCCTCCTGTACTTCCATGCCCACCACAGTAATACACGTACCCCGCTCGCCCAGGCACAATCGCGCGTAAAACTTCCCGCAAGCCCCTGAAGTACACGTACCCCGCTCGCCCAGGCCCAATCGCGTGTAAAACTTCCTGCGAGCCCCTGAAGTACATGTACCCTGCTCGCCCAGGCCCAATCGCGTGTAAAACTTCCCGCGAGCCCCTGAAGTACACGTACCCCGCTCGCCAAGGCCCATTTGCGTGTAAAACTTCCCGCGAGCCCCTGAAGTACACGTACCCCGCTCGCCCAGGCCCAATCGTGTGTAAAACTTCCAGCGAGCCCCTGAAGTACACGTACCCCGCTCGCCCAGGCCCAATCGCGTGTAAAACTTCCTGCGAGCCCCTGAAGTACACGTACCCCGCTTGCCCAGGCACAATCGCGTGTAAAACTTCCCGCGCACCCCCGAAATACACGCTATTTTTGACACAGCAGGTGTCCGTGTTTGTCGCGTACCCCTTTGCACGTCATTTGTCCTAGAGGGCCACAGTGTGGGACATTCATCAGAGCTGTATATGCGGCTTTTTGTTAGCGCACATTTTTTTAATGCGCAGGGACGCTACCGCCTGCCTTCGTGTGGCAGACATGTGTTGATGTACATAGTTGACTTTTGGTTTGTGTCATTAGATCGCCATTTCACTGCTGTGGGGTGGGGGTGCAAGGGGACATGAGTGGGACATGAGTGGGGGCCTGCTGGCAGGTGCCCTGCACTGCTGGGGTTGGGGGTGCAAGGCGACATGAGTGGGGGCCTGCTGGCAGGTGCCCCTCAGTGCTGGTGGGTGGGGGTGCTGGGGGACATGAGTGGGGGCCTGCTGGCAGGTGCCCTGCACTGCTGGGGGGTTGGGGTGCTGGGGGACATGAGTGGGGGCCTGCTGGCAGGTGCCCTGCACTGCTGGGGGTTGGGGGTACAAGGGGACATGAGTGGGACATGAGTGGGGGCCTACTGGCAGGTGCCCTGCACTGCTGGGGGTGGGGGTGCAGGGGGACATGAGTGGGACATGAGTGGGGGCCTGCTGGCAGGTGCCCTGCACTGCTGGGGGCTGGGGGTGCAAGGGGACATGAGTGGGGGCCTGCTGGCAGGTGCCCTGCACTGCTGGGGGGTGGGGGTGCAAGGGGACATGAGTGGGACATGAGTGGGGGCCTGCTGGCAGGTGCCCTGCACTGCTGGGTGTGGGGGTGCAAGGCGACATGAGTGGGGGCCTGCTGGAAGGTGCCCCTCAGTGCTGGTGGGTGGGGGTGCTGGGGGACATGAGTGGGGGCCTGCTGGCAGGTGCCCTGCACTGCTGGGGGTGGGGGTGCAAGGCGACATGAGTGGGGGCCTGCTGGCAGGTGCCCCTCAGTGCTGGTGGGTGGGGGTGTGGGGGACATGAGTGGGGGCCTGCTGGCAGGTGCCCTGCACTGCTGGGGGGTGGGGGTGCTGGGGGACATGAGTGGGGAAAAGAGAAGGGGTACCTGTTTTAAAGTCCCTAGTTCTACAGGTCAATCTAACAAAAATATCACAGGATTTGAACTAGTAGACCAAATGCAAAGGTGACGGAGTACACAAGTGGTTTTAGATTGGTTTACAATTCCCAAGTTTATTTTCTTTAATTATGCACAAGATGCTATATCAAAAAATATATATATTCAACATTTCATATAATTCTGTGGCCCATACTCTTGATTCATTCATTCACATTTATACTTTCTTCATCAGTCTCTCATTCTACACTTCATACTTTGGAAAAATGGTCTGTATATAAAAAACAGTAAAAACATCTGTTATCTCTACATATGTTTACAATTCATTGTGAAACACATCCCCACCAATTAGGGGTATTACACAAGTCTGTGTTCTGTTATTCCCACAGTTCTCACGTCGACACGTGTTTCAGTTGCTCTCAGCGAGCATCCACATTAATGCTCTCTTTGTATGGCAACCTTCTTCAGGACAAAACAACCCATTTTTCAGGCACATGTATTGACATGGGCCACACCATCTAGAAAAATACATAAAACACTATGAATATTGTGTATCCCCGTCACTCCTTTTCAAGTTATTTGATTGCATATTAATATGCTGTGTTCTATAATCACTAGAACAACAAACCAACTCACCTCCTATCCTGATGGGGTCAGGAGGAACAGTGGAATCTGAAGGCCAATAGTCCTCTCGTCTATGGGGTAAAAGATTGTATCCATTACCAAAAAGCTGTCTCCGTTTCGCTTGATCGCAAAAGCCAATATTTTATTTATAACTTTACAGATCACTACGGGTGGAAAAGACCCAAGTTGAAGGCTAAGTCACTCACTCAAGGTAGCAACAGCCACAGCTTCCCAGGTGGATTCATCCAAGACGGGGTGTTCTATGGATGAAATGTCTGAGGCGGAGGCTTATAATTCCAAAGCTATCCGTCTGTCAACGCCTTTTCTTCTGGTTCATAAATCTAAAAATAATATATAAACAATAATATATAAACACCATTGGTTGGTTTTATATATTGCACTTAAGCTAGATATTATTAGATGTGGAGTTATATTACTCCATGCTCATACACTTTTCTTATCTCTTTTGAATTGTCAACACAGAGGGAGTAGAATCAATATTTGTCCGCTTTTTTAAAAAGACATTAATCTAAGCTCATTTGTTCGGGTGACCAATGACTAGTACTAATCCTAACACATATAAGTCTCTTATGGTTAGAGAGACATGGATCGATCTAACAAGAACACGCGTTTCTGCCCATGTTTGTTATTTACAAAGGAGCTGCCTCCCATTTATACTTATGCCAGCGGCATCATCTCGTATGTCACAGGGGATTCATTTATACTGTCACTCTGATGGGGTGTACTCACCCGATTCTCGCCGTCACAGATTTTCTTTCCTGCCTGCACCACAATGACGCATACAGCAGCCAGCGGGGTCGTGAGTGCCATCCACACGAATCCTCGTGTTCATGTTCATAGAAAGCGGACTTGAAAAGTTTACGCGTGCACCGAGGGACGTCTCCTCAATTTACGCGCTCTTATGTCATGTCTTGATTTTTTATTTTGTCTTTTTTATTTTGTTTTGTGTGTGATCTCATCATCACATTTGGTTAAACTTCTAAAGGCAATATTTCTGTATCGATAGAAATAAAAGACAGACTAATTTAAAGTCTGTTACTAAAGGATCTACATTACCCCATTTGTTGTAAGGACGCAGAGTAAAACTCCTATTCAGGAGAATATACATTATCGCACGTCTTTTTTTCTTTTTGTGTAAATACCGCATACACTACTATACCATGCGTTGGTAGGCGTATTCATTACAAAAATGATGGATGTTATCAGTTGTTTTGGTAACGTCTCTGGGTGTAAAATTCTAATTCGCTGCAAAGTAAAATGTTGCAGGGAACAAAGCTAATTTTACATATGGGCAATCAGGTGATTCCATTCCACAGACAGGTTTAGGCCTCGTTTCACTGTATCTAAAGTGTATATCCAACGTTGTTCCTTCTGATGTAGGAGAGTGCCCATATCGCCACCTCTTCTTGAGGGTTTTATTACTTGTAATACAAACCACGTTAGGTCTGTATCTTTGTGACCGTATCTCCCAAAATGTTCCACAAGCGGCTTATCCGCCACTTTATTCCTTATACAGGATCTGTGTTCTGAGATGCGCTGCCGTACTTCCCTAGTGGTCTTTCCTATATACAAAAGATCACACGGGCATCTTATTACATAGATTGCATTCTTGGTTTTGCAATTAGTATGCATTTTTAGTTGCCATTTAATTTGTCTGTACTCAAAGTCAGTTCTCACCTCTGCCAGTGGGCAGGCTACGCATCCTCCGCATTTGTGGTGACCGATCACGGGGGGCAACCCCCATTGACTGAGTATCGTCTGATTGTGTTTTGGTTCCACATATGTATGTACTAGTTTCTGCCTCAGATTTTGATTTCTTTTAAAGGCAAACATTGGTCTCTGATGTAGAGACCCATCCTGTTTCACAAGGTCCCAATTGTGGTTGACTATCTTTTTAATCTGATTACTTATTGGGCTATAGGTGGTAACACAGACCAATCGTTCTTTTTTTACCTTAGGCTGATGGGTTAAACATATATCCCTATTGGTATTTTTTGCCCTTTTCAGATTGTTTCTGACCAGTCGTGTGGGATAGCCCCTCTCCACCAGTCTGACTTGTAGCTGTTTGGAATGTTCCATGAATTCTTGACTGGTGCTGCAGTTGCGCCGTATTCTTAGAAATTGCCCATATGGTAAATTATATCGCTGGCTTGCAGGATGAAAGCTGTTGTAATGAAGCAAGGTATTGCGGTCTGTTGGCTTTCTATAAAGTGTTGTCTCCAATTTTGCTCCTGCTTTTCTGATAATTAGATCAAGAAAACTTACCTCTACAGTACTTGATTCCGTAGTAAACCTGATATGGGTATCTTGCCTATTTAACCAGTGATGAAATAGTTCCAGGGATTCTGCGTTACCTGTCCATGTTAGAAAAATGTCATCGATATATCTATGCCACCCTTTCAGGTGTTGGCATAGATCTGGGATAGTTTTCAGTGCATTTAAATGTCCTGATATAAACTTGTCCTCAAAATCTGCCATATACAGATTCGCCACATCTGGGGCAAAAGTGGTGATAGGTATTTTGTCTTGATTCTCTAATGGTTCTGATACCATTGCCGGGTTCTCATCCCTGGTCCCTGATTGTATCGTCCCTGACTCTGTCTGGGGCGTCCTCTCTGATTGCCTCGGTAAAAACCCCTCTGTTGTTGACCTCTTCCTCCTATATTCGTGGATTCTTGATGATTCAGTGACGGATCTGAGCCACTTGATGAACCAGACGTATTGGAGAAGGAAACAAATTTATTATTTCTCCTATAGCTGGCTGTTCCCACCTGAGTAGTGAAGAAACCTTCCTTCAAATACGGATATGTTTTTTCTTCCGAATAGCTAGCCACATCTTTTTGAAATTTAAAGATTTTGCGATCGAGATTGATTTTCTTAAATTTGACAATTTCTATTTCCAGGTCTTCCAATTGTTTTTTCGCATCTTTGATTGTTTTACTTTCTAAAAAGGCTTTTTCCAGAGCGGCTAATTCATCTCCCTGTTTTTTAGTTTCTTCCTCTGCTGTTTCAATTATGAGGATAATCCAATCCCGAGAACATTTGTTGCCAACCCCACTAAAGTTCTTCTGGAACTTGGGGTTGTCAACAAATGTGGGGGTGCAAGGCGATATGAGTGGGGGCCTGCTGGCAGGTGCCCCTCAGTGCTGGTGGGTGGGGGTGTGGGGGACATGAGTGGGGGCCTGCTGGCAGGTGCCCTGCACTGCTGGGGGGTGGGGGTGCTGGGGGACATGAGTGGGGGCCTGCTGGCAGGTGCCCTGCACTGCTGGGGGGTGGGGGCTCAAGGGGACATGAGTGGGACATGAGTGGGGCCTGCTGGCAGGTGCCCTGAACTGCTGGGGGGTGGGGTGGAGAGGGTCATGCGTTGGTGATCAGTAGTGCAAGCTGACATGTGGCTTGCCTGGGGGGCATGCCCATGGTGGATGGGCTGCCTGCGGGACATGAAGTCCCCTGTGGTGTGGGCTGCCTGCAGGGGCCGTGGAGGGTGTAGAGGGAACACCTGGGAGGACCCACACTGCCAATTCACATGTAGGACTCCCCTGCACCCCAGATATACACATACCCCACTCGCACAGGGCATGTCGCGTGTGATAATTCCCGCGCACCCCCGAAATACACGTACCCCGCTTGACCAAGGCCAATCGCGTGTGAAACTTCCCGCGCACCCCAGATTTACACGTACCCAAGCCAATCGCGTGTGAAACTTCACGCGAACCCCAGGAATACATGCACCCCACTCGCACAGGGCCTATCATGTGTGAGACTTCCCGTGAACCCGAGATTCACACGTACCCAGGCCAATTGCGTGTGCAACTTCACGCGAACCCCAGGAATACACGCACCCCACTCGCACAGGGCCTATCGTGTTTGAAACTTCCCGCGCACCCCCGAAATACACGTACCCCGCTTGACCAAGGCCAATCGCGTGTGAAACTTCCCGCGCACCCCAGATATACACGCACCCAGGCCAATCGCGTGTGAAACTTCACGCGAACCCCAGGAATACATGCACCCCACTCGCACAGGGCCTATCATGTGTGAGACTTCCCGTGAACCCGAGATTCACACGTACCCAGGCCAATTGCGTGTGCAACTTCACGCGAACCCCAGGAATACACGCACCCCACTCGCACAGGGCCTATCGCGTTTGAAACTTCCCGCGCACCCCCGAAATACACGTACCCCGCTTGACCAAGGCCAATCACGTGTGAAACTTCCCGCGCACCCCAGATATACACGCACCCAGGCCAATCGCGTGTGAAACTTCACGCGAACCCCAGGAATACACGGACCCCACTCGCACAGGGCCTATCGCGTTTGAAACTTCCTGCGAACCCCTGGAATACACGTATCCCGCTCCCCCAGGCACGATCGCGTGTAGAACTTCACGCGCACCCCTGAAATACACGTACCCCGCTCTCCCAGGCCCGATCGCGTGTAAAACTTCCCGCGCACACACGAAATACACTCACAAGCTAATTTTTCACACAGCGGGTGTCGCTGTTTGTCGCGTACCCCTTTGCACGTCATTTGTCCTAGGGGGCCACAGTATGGGACATTCATCAGAGCTGTATATTCGTGCTTTTTGTTAGCGCACATTTTGGCGCACATTTTTTTCCAGCGCAGGGACGCTACCGCCTGCCTTCGTGTGGTGGACGGGTTTGGGTCAGTGCGCGTCTTTGCCCATGCGCTGGTTTGCCCTATTCGATTCCATGAATACGTGTTGTAGGCGAGCGTGTGGGCGTTCCACGCACTTGGCTCCTGTACTTCCCCCGTGACGCCCACATTTTCACAAGTTGTTCCCCATTCCGAGTGTTACGCCCCGTGTTCCGCCTACTTTTGTTATGTGCGCCGCGCTCTGTGCACTTTCGCTGTGGCCTTGGCGCACGCCGTTAGATGACCTGTGCGCCGGCGTGCGCCGCGCACTTTTTCAGCACACATCCCTGATTTTACTCGCGCACGGACTTCCATGAATAGATGTGCGCTGGTTTCCCTGCGATATTCGCACTTGCACTGCGATTTTCGCTCTTTCACTGCGAATCGCACATTTTCGCACGCTTGCGTTGAAATTTTCGGCGCACATTAATTCCATGAATCGGCCTATTAATGCTCTTCTTTAACAGTATTTTGGTGTACATTTGACTGCTTTAGAAAATGTGGAAATCCTTCGCTGAAAGTCTACTCGAGATGACTGCCATCCCACCCACACTATTGCCCCCAAAATACTTGTTTGGAGACATCAGTAAGGTATCTGTTAAAATACGCCGCCTCTTTAACTTGGGATGTCTCATTACCAAAAAATGGATATTGCACAACTGGAACTCGAAAAAGTTGCCCTGGACATTAATGTATGGCTCAAAGAATTGACTTATGCAAATCAGAGTGGAGGGATATGTTTCCCTGGTAGCACCCAGGCGCAGACCCAAGGACATATGGGAGCTCTTCCGGGAAAACCTACGGAAGACGCGGTCAGCCCAGTAGATGTGCCATGAGTTGGCGCTTGTAGTATTTTATGTTAGCTTTACACTGTTTGCTTGTTTGTTTATCACTATGCTCAAATTTGATGGTAACATACGTATATACACATGTCCTGGGAGGATATCTCAGTGGCAACGTGTTCGCATTGGAATCAATACGACACAACGCCTTGGAATCAAGACGACACGAAGCAACGCAGGTTCGATCTCCGGGTCCGTGCTTAGAAACCTCTGGGTACTTAAGCACGTTATAAATACGCAACTAAGAAAGAAGAAAAAAAGAAAAGAAAAATACAACAATTACGCAACTGAAAAAAACAACTATTCCTGTAACAGCGCCTCGATGCCCGCGGGCTGTGTGAGCGCTTTAAACATGCAAATAAATAAATAAGATAAATAAATAAATGTGTTCTTGAAGATGTATGTCTGTCATTGCACTAAAAAAATGTAAAAAAGGAAACGTGGAAATCCATATTATTCCCATTTTTATATTTGACATTTTTAGGTAGCATAGACTTTTTTGATGTACATATTCAATATTTATTTAACAATGTTTATATACAGATCACTATTTTGTGGCTCCTTTTCGTATGGTGCATGCCTAGTACATCTGATTTATAGAGTGAATAGACTTTTTTAAAATGTTTGCCTATCTTTACAAGTTGTCCACTTGATCACTTTCTCTATTGTTTTTTTTTTAATTCATGAATTGTTCTTGTTACTTCAACAAAATAAATAATTATTCAACAAAACTTGAAGGTTAAACGTTTGAATATTGGTGATGCGACTCAGCCATTGGTCTACAAATGTAGCACCTAGCTTTGTGGTCCTGGTAGTTTTTTCATGGGCATTACAGTGTGCCTAGAAGCCCTGGAGGGAGTGGTTTGTGCTATATTGTAGCTAGTATTAATATATATCGTACACAACAGAAACGGGTCTGGAGCCACGATGAAATGTGAAGGAAATGTGCCAAAGCCTGCCCAGACAGTTCAAAATGCAGCGTCTCTAAATCAACAAGAAAGGATTTAATCCAAAACAGTGAGTCAATGACAAAAAAGCACAGTTAAATCCTGGGAATCACTGACTTATAAACCTGGATCTTCCTTTAACCCCTTAAGTGCCATGGACGAGCATAATATCTTGGCAGTTTGACCAGAATAGGTGAGTGATGTGAGGTCACACCGGTTCAAGGCCCGCTTGGTGCCAAGCTGCTCCTTGATTCAATGCCATGTCTTTCCTACCACTCATCATTAAGAGTAATGTTATTTACAACAGGCAATTAGGGAGCGGAGCACATATGTTCAGTGTTCCCATAATGCACTAGTAGGTGGGGCTATTTTTGGATTACCGGCTGCTGTAATGATTTGGCTGTTGCACCTTTTTTTGTTTACTATAACAGTTTGTAAAAAATTGTCTTGTCTTTGCAATATTTCTATCTAATTAATTTCCCAATTTTTAATTTTTTAATTTTTTCCTAGTGCTGTACGGGCGAAACACTAGGAAAGAATTTTAATTCTGAAAGAGTCTCCTCCTTTTTGCCCCTTGCCTTTCTTTCAGTTAATGACCCTATCGCTAGCCAAAGAGCATTCCCTCCATGCCTGCATTATATCTCAATGTCTTTTCTCTTTATTTTCATGGTCTTTTCCTTGTCCTGTAATCTTATCCTAACACTCCCGCCTCCTCGGTCCTTTTTAATTTACACACTGATTCGTGCCAGCTGTCACATAGTCACTGACACAGCTGTCCTCTGCGCTCCTGATCACACTGCTTGGAATGGCTTTTATAATGTCCTTAAACTAGTTACCTGTGCTACTAATTCAAAAGTCACCTGCATGCTAATTACTGTTCCCATGCAATGTAATGATCTTTTTCTTTCATGCTTGCACAGACTACATGCTTCAGAAGGGCCTTTCAGCCCACAGCTCTGCAAGGTCATAACAATGGCTCTAGGCGCTATACAAATATCAAATCACATAACAAAGAAGTGGAAAATAGGGGCAGATGCAAACAACCTGCGTGTTTCAGGCTTGCCGGAGGCCTTCAAGGGGAATGATGCTATTCTTTTCCTACAAAAAATGCTGCCTGTTTTTCAAATTCCACCTGAATTAGCTCTTAACAGTCAACGGGCACCGGGCACATGGCATTGGTCCAAGAGAGGGCCCTCATGGTTCACGCACAGCGCTGCGTATGCTGATCTTCCGAATGTTGGACTACCCTCAATTACAACTCATTATCACTAAAGTGAAGGAAATAGCAATATATGCAGAAAGGAAACAGAATCTACATATCCCAAGATGTGGCAAAGAAAACAGCACAATGCAGGAAGAAATGTCTTTCCTATCGCCCAGTACTGAAGCAACTTAATGTTAGATATGCCCTCTACCACCTGTGTTCCTTTAAAGTCACCATTAATGGAAGAACCTCAATATTTGATGATCCAGCTGACCTTGAATCTTTATTCAGATCCCTAAAGGCAGAAGACGTGGATACATCTCTTCCTTCGAACCTTCCTTTGCCGATAACTTGACTGTCTACATGAGCTACCCGTGATATCCTTTGATGGGCTATTGGTGTTATGGATTTTATTCACCTATGTATTTGTTTTGACGGCACTGATGTCTGGATGCCCAGTTTCCCTTGGGCCCTTTTGGTCTGTTTGGTGTCACCTAGTCCTAAGCTTTTTCTCTTCTTTCGTGTTAAGGTATGTCATGTTTTTCTTCATCCCTTTTCTTTATGTGTTCGCCCCTTACGTGCCTGTTACAATTTTTCATTTGCAGCACCCACAAACCAATATCATTTTATCGAATGTTCAAATGCTTTGCTAACCCACAGTTACATTCATATTATCTTTATCTATGTACGTATAACACAGCATGGATATTTTTGATTCCTCTTAAGTGTGTTTCATGGTGTTTAAGAGGTATCAGAAATTCAATGCTTCAGTTGCTTGTGTTCAAGAAACCCATGTATCTATGCTGGAATCTATGAAACTTAAAACTTTCTGGGTTAGGGAGGTTATTGCTAGTCAAGCAGACAGCAAAAAGAATATCGTAGCAATTTTAATCAACTGAAACATGCCTCACATAATCCTGCAAAGAGATTCTGAGAATAAAGGAAGGTGGTCAAAATTAAAAAGTGGTTTGTAAATCATATCTATTATAAACATATTTGGGCCAACAGATCCTGATCCGGAATTCTGGGTTGCCATCAAACACAATTTTGCAATCAAATCTCAAAACGTCATTGTATGTGGTGATTTTTATAATGTCATAGACCTCTCTAGAGACAGGAGATCAAAGTGTATCTTTAGAAGCTGTGGATCTCATAGGATGTTTACACTATGGGCCTCATTAGGACCCAGGCAGTAAGGGGTTTACGGCGGCGTAAACAGCGCCGACCCTTACCGCCTGAATCCGAGGTCCCTTAGCGCCATGGAGGATTTAACACCTGCTTTTAGCAGGTGTTAAAATCCATGGCGCTAAGGGACCTTGTTGTTAATTACGCCACCGTAATTTACGGTGGCGTAATTAACGCCTTCCCCACTCCCATTATGCCCTATGGGGCAAAAATGGGAATGGGGAAGGGTAAATGGGTTAATGGGGACTTACCACCCCGCCAACCTCGGAATGGGGCAGTAAGTCCGCCAACCACCATGGCGTAAACATAGTTTACGCCATGGTGGTAAAGGTACGACCCAGGCGGTAACTTACCGCCTGGGTCGTAATGAGGCCCTATGTCTTTCTGCGGTTGGGCTTATAGATACATGATGTCTGTCCCACCCCACAGACTTTGATTTCACTTTCCAATCATTGCCCCATAACACTTTGTCACGTTTCAATTACATTTCTGTAGCCAAAACCATCTCTGGGGCTATAAGTCATTCCAAAATGGTAAACATAAACACATCTGACCATGCCTCGGAGATTACAACTTTGACCTTCTGGATATTAATACACATTCTAATAGATGGAGATACAACAACAACTTCCAACTACAGGACACACAGTTTTGAAACATCTTTCCTCAAATTCTATCAGTATTATTTTGATAACAAGCATGACTATGATACCTCCATAGTTAATAATTGGGATGCTTATGAAGCCGTTTTAAGAACCCATATCATTGTCTATGTTAGCAAACAGAAAAATAAAATAAAAGGGAGTTAGATTCAATATTCCATCAGCTCACTAACTTCAAAAAAATCAATATTATCAAATCCCCAATGAACAAGGACTTTGCAAGGTTTTGTCGCTGCACTTTCTAATTAAGAAGAAATTAACTGAACAAGCATCTGGTATAATTTTAAAATACAAATCTAAGATCTACCAAACCTCTAACAAAAATAGCAGGGCACTTGCCTCCTACCTTAAATCAAGAAAAGACAAAGCTTTATTCTCCAAATTAAGGATGATCGTGGAGTTACAGCTTCAGATTCTAAAGCGATTAAGGAAGCCTTTGAGAATTGTCACTGTAATGTGTTCTCCTCTGAAAAAGTTTGTCCTCCCTCTAATCTTAAACTACCTTTTTTCATAACATTAGCAGAAATTCTCACTCGAAGTTGGATCTTGGTTGTCTGGACAATAAGATCACCCTAGGTGAAATTTCTAAATCCATTAAAGATTTACAGAAAGTGAAAGACCCAGGTTCCAATGTGCTATCCATCCAATTCTTTAATCACTACACCTAGATACTATCCTTTAAGTTGGAGGTACTTTTCGTGTACTTTTCTAACTGAAGTTTTACCTCCAGCACTTTTGGTGAGGTGTTAATAATTCTCTTTCCAAAGTCACAGAATGACACTGAACTCACAAACAACTATAGACCTGTATCCCCAATCAACATTGAATGCAAACTATTTACCAAAATTCTCTCTAATAAAATGTAGTTATTTCTCCCCAAAATGATTAAATCTAACCAAGTTGGTTTCCTCAAAGAAAAAAGAATCTCATCCAATGCAAGATTCCTACTTTATGTTATCCACCTTCTTAGAAACAAAGATGGATATACTGCAATTGCTTTAGATGCCGAAAAGGCCTTCAACAGGGTTGAATGGAACTATCATTTCCAATGATTACATGGCATGGGCGTGGAGAAGGTTTCATTTCCCTGTACAAGCTGCTACATTCAGATCCAAGGACATATGCCTTTATCAATGGTCTTTCTCATTGTTTTTCCTCTTAAAAAGGAAACTATCTTTTTCAAGGCCATTGACTCAATCCTGATTAACGTTCTTTGGGGTACAAGGAAAAATAAAAGAGTTGCCACCAGCAAATTGAAAGTCCTGTATGCAAATGGATGGGGTAGGTTTTCAGACCTCAAATACTATCACAATGCATTTATTTTAAAACAGCTCTATAATTGGTTCTCATCTGATGAAAAATAAATGGTTTCCCCAATTAATATTTATGATGTAGTGTATATTTTTGGGCATGTCTCCTCTAGGTTCTCGAGCCATTTAAAAACCACCTGTAACATTCTGAATGTTTTTTCTTCCCCTTTTATTAGTAATCCATCTCAAGGGTTTGAGTTTTGCATAACTCAGATTTTTACTTCGACAATAATGTAATCATTGCATGTCTAGATAGGTGTAACCTTTTGACCATGGATGCATTAATACCTGATACCACTAGACAACCATATGTAGTCTCAACTTCTAAGGGCAATGCTGCTCAATTTGATAGTGTATTGTTACATATTAGATCACAAAATGTTAAATGGGCATCTAAATCGCATTGGAACAGGATTGTATTGAGGTGTTTGATGATTAATACCTGGTTGCTGCTGTGGTCTAAGAATAAACTCATGCCCACATCTGCCAATGTCACACAATGTCTCTTTTTCTTTATGCATAGAGTATTTATAACCCCTTTGAAATTATAGAAGACCAATTTGGGGGTAGATGGAAACTGTTGGTCTTGTAAGGTTTACCCTGGTTCTTTTAAACATATGCTCTATGAATGCACTTATATTCAAGGGTTTTGGCAAGATGTATGGAAATATTTGAGAACTATTTTTAAAATAAGCATCCTCTCTCTTACAAATGTTCTACTTGTGTTTATTGCATTTGGTGGCAATGAAAGTAATATTGTGTTTATTTGTTGTGATTTTCTTTATTGCTATTGCTATTAACTTGGTTTCAACACATTAGAAACAATTTCAAAAATGTTACTGTAAAGAATTGGTGGAATAACATTTGTCATGTACAAAGATTTGAGTAATGTATGGCCAGCCAGTCTGATTTATTAGCTATACACGATGCCAAATGGTTTCCCTTCATTAATTAGCTAACCTTTCATAGCATGTCTACTCACGGTTCATGAACGTATTGTATCAACTTATGTCTTGTTGGAAAATATTGAATGTGTTCCTATCTGCGGGCGGTTGCTTTGTTTAACTGCTAAAATAATGATGCTACCTTACCCCCTTGCCCCCCCATTGCCTATTGTATTGTGTTTGGTCTCTGTGTTTGTCTTCCCCTTGTCATTTTTCCCTTCTTTTTGTATACCAGTGTAGTAGGTAATATGCCCCAGTATATAGGTTTGCATACCAGGAGTGTTATATATACTTTCTCCTACATGTTTTAATACTCGTATTTCATATCCTATCAATTTTAAGGCTAAAGGTTAAGATTGATTATATATTATTGGAGTTCTGTTAACCTACACTCTCGCTTAGTATAGAAGGTATTTGTTCTTTTTTTAATCTTTGTATATTTTGGTGATGCTGGATGTATGTCTTTTATGTCTGCTTGTATACCATTTCTGTGCTCCAAAACCCTCTCAATAAAACATTTTAACAAAAAGATATAAAGTTCACAGACACTCTCTCACTTGTGCTGGGCGTGGCCTAAAGGAGGGGTGGGTGATTTAGGCAAGGACCACCAGCCCCAATAAACACTTCATCAGGAGTTCCTGCAAACATGTATTTTGGGCCACTCCGCATGGTTTCAGCTGGTCTTGTTTGCAACCAGGCTGCATACTGTAAATATAACGTTCTCTGGTTAAGTTTTCAATTAAACGGCTTTCTATTAAAGCAATCCCTTTCTGATTTGGTATATTATCAATTCAATCAGTGAGTAAATCCCCTTCATTCTGTAAATAGACAACACTAGGCCCAGTGTGCTGCATAACTTTTAAGTGCCCATTTAGGGTTTCAGCTTCTCTCCTGTCTGCTTTAGCTCCTTGCACGGATGGGCGAATAGTATGCAGATATTCCTTAGGAAATCATCCGACTTCTCATACAAAAGGCTGTGTCACTTTAAAAATGCTTATTCTGGACAAAAACAGACCTCAAGGTGTTAACATATCCATTACACCATCAATCGCCCAGGAGAACATCTGTGAAAAAAGGGGAGGTGGAGAAAAAGCACCAATGTGGACTACTTGGTGACTTGCCTAAAATCAAAGCGCCTCATGGGAACATAAGAAGGAGCAAAAATGTTCAAATATGCCATATCCGTGACAGTGATTTAAGCCTGCAACCCTTCTGAGCACATGATGCACACTGACCTTTCTGCTTTATTTAATTATTTATAACATCCTCTCTGCACTTACCTTGCACTTGCCACTTGATGGCCGTTACTTTTACCTACTGTTATGATCCATTCCCATGTACTGCACTGTCCCTCCCCCACATCCAACGCACTTGCGCGATCTGAATGTCACCTGGCCTAGTTGGATCGTTGTCTGTCCTCCCTCTGTTCCCCCTCCCTTGCCTCATCGTGCCTTCAAACACATGTGTATAGACGCATTATAAGTGCCATATCATACATCATATCATAACTAAAGGGGCAGGAAACTATGCGTCTGTCTTACACTTCTGGAGAGAGCATTTTCTGAGAGTTAGGTGATGGCTGTCCAGTAGACACGGAAAGAGCGATCACACACAATTCGTGAGAATGATTTGAAAGCAAAACATGCATTGAGATCATTCTGAATTAAAAAACATTGAATATCAAATGACAGTATTCTTCTCTGAAGTACAAAATAAATCAAACATTTCTAATTGCAAGGTTTAAAAAAATCAAACATAAATAGTTATGTAATTTCTTTAAAAACACACATTGGTCCAAATATCCCCAAACCTGTCTAACTCTGCCCTTTCTGAATCTTTGAAACTCACTGCTTGGGAAAATGGTTTTCCCTGTATCCCATTTGCCCTCACTCACCCTTCCCTACGGAACACTGTGTCTCATTGCCTCACTGCTCTGCCTGCCTAGTGCAGTCTTGGGGTAATTATTTTAAGAAGCAACACTTTTCTCCATTCTGCATATACAAATTCAATATTTTGTGCTGTTTTGATTTTTTTGTTTGCCTCTGAGCATTTTATCTTTTAGACTGCGGGCTGCAGGCAGGCAGGGGAAACAGTAACATGAGCAGTAACATGGACACAGTTAGAAGGCCAGAATATTAATGGTAGAGTGGCAAATGGACAGTGGGGTACAGAGGGGTGCAGGCAGGGTATACATGGTGCAATAACATGGAGACAGTTAGAAGGGCGAAATATTAATTGTAGAGTGGCACATGGACAGTGGGGTACAGAGGGGTGCAGGCAGGGTATACATGGTGCAGTAACATGGAGACAGTTAGAAGGGCGAAATATTAATGGTAGAGTGGCACATGGACAGCGGGTATATAGATGGTTGCAGGCAGAGGTTACAGTAACACGAGCAGTAACATGGACACAGTTAGAAGGACAGAATCTCAATGGTAGAGAGACACAGAGAGACACAGGGACAGCGGGATACATAGGGTTGCAGGCAGGGTATACAGTAACAGGACCAGTAACTATGAAATAGTTAGAAGGGCAGAATATTAATGGTAGAGTGGCACATGGACAGTGGGGATACAGAAGGGTGCAGACATGAGATACAGGGTGCAATAACATGGACACAGTTAGAAGGGCAGAATGTTAATGGTGGAGAGGCACATGGACAGCAGGATACAAAGGGGTGAAGGCAGGGGATACAGGGTGCAATAACATGGACACAGTCATAAGAGTGGAATATTCAGGGTAGAGTGGCAAATGGACACTGGGATACAAAGGGTTGCAGGCAGGGGAAACAGTAACATGAGCAGTAACATGGACACAGTAAGAAGTGCGTAATATTAATGTTAGAGTGGCACATGGACAGCGGGATACTGAGGGTTGCAGGCAGAGGAAACAGTAACAGGAGCAGTAAAATGGACACAGTTAGAAAGGCAGAATGTTAATGATAGCATGGCCATTGACAGTGGGATACAGAAGGGTGAAGGCAGGAGATACAGGGTGCAGTAACATGGACACGGTTAGAAGTGGCAAATATTAATGGTAGAGTGGCACATGGACAGCGGGACACAGAGGGGTGTAGGCAGGTGAGAAAGGGTGCAGTCACAAGGAAGCAATTAATTAGAAGTGCAGAATATTAATGGTAGAGTGGCACATGGACAGCATGATACAGAGGGTTGCAGGCAGGGGACACAGTAACAGGAGCAGTAACATGGACACAGTTAGAAGGGCAGAATATTAATGGTAGAGTGGCACATGGACAGCTGGATACAGAGGGGTGCAGGCATGGGATACAGGGTGCAATAACATGGCCACAGTTAGAAGGGAAGACTATTAATGGGAGAGTGGCACATGGACAGCGGGAATATAGATGGTTGCAGGCAGAGGTTACACTAACACGAGCAGTAACATGGACACAGTTAGAAGGGCAGAATATCAATGGTAGAGTGACACAGGGACAGCGGGATACAGAGGGTTGCAGGCAGGGGATACAGTAACAGGAGCAGTAACAATGATATAGTTAGAAGGGCAGACTATTAATAATAGAGTGGCACATGGACAGTGGGGATACAGAAGGGTGCAGGCATGGGATACAGGATGCAATAACATGGACACAGTTAGAAGGGCAGAATATTAATGGTAGCGTGGCACATGGACAGCGGGATACAGAGGGGTGCAGACATGGGATACAGTAACTGGTCTAATAACATGGACACTGTTAGAAGGGCAGAATATTAATGGTAGAGTGGCACATGGACAGCGGGATACAGAGGGTCGCAGGCAGGAGACACAGGGTGCAATAACATGGAAACTGTTGGAAGGGCAGAATATTAATGGTAGAATGGCACATGGACAGCGGGATAGAGGGGTGCAGACGGGAGGGTACAGGGTGCAATAACATGGACACAGTTAGAAGGGCAGAATATTAATGGTAGAGTAGCACATGGACAGTGTGACACAGAGGGTAGCAGGCAGAGGATACAGGGTGCAATAACATGGACACAGTGAGAAAGGCAGAATATTAATGGTACAGTGGCAGAATATTAATGGTAGAGTGACACATAGACAGCGGGACACAGAGGAGTGAAGGCATGGGATAAAGTAACAGGAACAGTAATATGGAAACAGAAGGGCAGAATATTAATGGTAGAGTAGCACATGGACATCGGGATAGAGGGGTCCAGGCGAGGGACACAGGGTGCAATAACATGGACATTGTTAGAAGGGCAGAATATTAATGGTAGAGTGACACATGGATAGCGGGATAGAGGGGTGCAGGCAGGGGATACAGGGTGCAATAACATTGACACTGTTAGAGAGCAGAATATTAATGGAAGAGTGGCACATAGACAGTGGGATAGAGGAGTGCAGGCGGGGGATACAGGGTGCAATAACATGGACACAGTTAGAAGGGCAGAATATTAATGGTAGAGTGACACATGGATAGCGGGATAGAGGGGTGCAGGCGGGGGATACAGGGTACAATAACATGGACACAGTTAGAAGGGAAGAATATTAATGGTAAAGTGGCACATAGACAGTGGGATACAGTGGGGTGCAGACATGGGATAAAGTAACAGGTCTGATAACATGGACACAGTTAGAAGGGCAGAATATTAATGGTAGAGTGGCACGTGGACAGTGGGATAGAGGGGTGCAGGCGGGGGTTACAGGGTACAATAACATGGACACAGTTAGAAGGGCAGAATATTAATGGTAGAGTGGCAAATGGACAGCGAGATAGAGGGGTGCAGCAGGGGGATACAGGGTGCAATAACATGGACACAGTTAGAAGGGCAGAATATTAATGGTAGAGTGGCACATGGACGGTGGGATAGAGGGGTTCAGGCGGGGGATACA
This sequence comes from Ambystoma mexicanum, assembly GCF_040938575.1. Classification (NCBI taxonomy): domain Eukaryota; kingdom Metazoa; phylum Chordata; class Amphibia; order Caudata; family Ambystomatidae; genus Ambystoma; species Ambystoma mexicanum. The sequence continues at coordinate 51,334,982 of NC_090932.1, forward strand.
GGGTGCAATAACATGGACACAGTTAGAAAGGCAGAATATTCATGGTAGAGTGAAACATGGACAGCAGAAAAGAGGGGTTCAGGCGGGGGATACAGGGTGCAATAACATGGACACAGTTAGAAGGGCAGAATATTAATGGTAAAGTGGCACATAGACAGTGGGATACAGAGGGGTGCAGGTGGGGCATACAGTAACAGGAGCAGTAACATGGACACAGAAGGGCAGAATATTAATGGTAGAGTGGCACATGGACAGTGGGATAGAGGGGTGCAGGCGGGGGATACAGGGTGCACTAACAAGGACTCAGTTAGAAGGGCAGAATATTAATGGTAGAGTGAAACATGGACAGCAGAAAAGAGGGGTTCAGGCGGGGGATACAGGGTGCAATAACATGGACACAGTTAGAAGGGCAGAATATTAATGGTAGAGTGGCACATGGACAGCAGAAAAGAGGGGTTCAGGCGGGGGATACAGGGTGCAATAACATGGACACAGTTAGAAGGGCAGAATATTAATGGTAGAGTGGCACATGGACAGCGGGATAGAGGGGTGCAGGCGGGGGATACAGTAACAGGAGCAGTAACATGGACACAGAAGGGCAGAATATTAATGGTGGAGTGGCATATGGACAGCGGGATAGAGGGGTGCAGGCAGGGGATACAGGGTACAATAACATGGACACAGTTAGAAGGGCAGAATATTAATGGTAGAGTGGCACATGGACAGCGGAATAGAGGGGTTCAGGCGGGGGATACAGGGTGCAATAACATGGACACAGTTAGAAGGGCAGAATATTAATGGCAGAGTGGCACATGGACAGCGGGATAGAGGGGTGCAGGCGGGGGATACAGTAACAGGAGCTGCAACATGGACACAGAAGGACAGAATATTAATGGTAGAGTGGCACATGGACAGCGGGATACAGGGGTGCAGGCAGGGGATACAGGGTACAATAACATGGACACAGTTAGAAGGGCAGAATATTAATGGTAGAGTGGCACATGGACAGCGGAATAGAGGGGTTCAGGCGGGGGATACAGGGTGCAATAACATGGACACAGTTAGAAGGGCAGAATATTAATGGTAGAGTGGCACATGGACAGCGGGATAGAGGGGTGCAGGCAGGGGATACAGGGTACAATAACATGGACACAGTTAGAAGGGCAGAAAATTAATAGTAAAGTGGCACATAGACAATGGGATACAGAGGGGTTCAAGCGAGGGATACAGGGTGCAGTAACATGGACACAGTTAGAAGGGCAGAATATTAATGGTAGAGTGGCACATGGACAGTGGGATACAGAGGGGTTCAAGCGAGGGATACAGGGTGCAATAACATGGACACAGTTAGAAGGGCAGAATATTAATGGTAAAGTAGCACATAGACAGTGGGATACAGCGGGGTGCGGACATGGGATAAAGTGACAGGTCTGATAACATGGACACAGTTAGAAGGACAGAATATTAATGGTAGAGTGGCACATGGACAGTGGGATACAGAGGGGTTCAAGCGAGGGATACAGGGTGCAATAACATGGACACAGTTAGAAGGGCAGTATATTAATGGTAAAGTAGCACATAGACAGTGGGATACAGAGGGGTGCAGACATGGGATAAAGTGACAGATCTGATAACATGGACACAGTTGGAAGGGCAGAATATTAATGGTAAAGTGGCACATAGACAGTGGGATACAGAGGGGTGAAGCCATGGGATAAAGTAACAGGTCTGATAACATGGACACAGTTAGAAGGGCAGAATATTAATGGTAGAGTGGCACATGGACAGGGGGATAGAGGGCTTCAGGCGGGGGATACAGGGTGCAATAACATGGACACAGTTAGAAGGGCAGAATATTAATGGTAGAGTGGCAAATGGATAGTGGGATAGAGGGGTCCAGGCGAGGGACACAGGGTGCAATAACATGGACACAGTTAGAAGGGCAGAATATTAATGGTATAGTGGCACATGGACAGCGGGATAGAGGGGTGCAGGCAGGGGATACAGGGTACAATAACATGGACACAGTTAGAAGGGCAGAAAATTAATAGTAAAGTGGCACATAGACAATGGGATACAGAGGGGTTCAAGCGAGGGATACAGGGTGCAATAACATGGACACAGTTAGAAGGGCAGAATATTAATGGTAGAGTGGCACATGGACAGTGGGATACAGAGGGGTTCAAGCGAGGGATACAGGGTGAAATAACATGGACACAGTTAGAAGGGCAGAATATTAATGGTAGAGTGGCACATGGACAGCGGAATAGAGGGGTTCAGGCGGGGGATACAGGGTGCAATAACATGGACACAGTTAGAAGGGCAGAATATTAATGGCAGAGTGGCACATGGACAGCGGGATAGAGGGGTGCAGGCGGGGGATACAGTAACAGGAGCTGCAACATGGACACAGAAGGACAGAATATTAATGGTAGAGTGGCACATGGACAGCGGGATACAGGGGTGCAGGCAGGGGATACAGGGTACAATAACATGGACACAGTTAGAAGGGCAGAATATTAATGGTAGAGTGGCACATGGACAGCGGAATAGAGGGGTTCAGGCGGGGGATACAGGGTGCAATAACATGGACACAGTTAGAAGGGCAGAATATTAATGGTAGAGTGGCACATGGACAGCGGGATAGAGGGGTGCAGGCAGGGGATACAGGGTACAATAACATGGACACAGTTAGAAGGGCAGAAAATTAATAGTAAAGTGGCACATAGACAATGGGATACAGAGGGGTTCAAGCGAGGGATACAGGATGCAGTAACATGGACACAGTTAGAAGGGCAGAATATTAATGGTAGAGTGGCACATGGACAGTGGGATACAGAGGGGTTCAAGCGAGGGATACAGGGTGCAATAACATGGACACAGTTAGAAGGGCAGAATATTAATGGTAAAGTAGCACATAGACAGTGGGATACAGAGGGGTGCGGACATGGGATAAAGTGACAGGTCTGATAACATGGACACAGTTAGAAGGACAGAATATTAATGGTAGAGTGGCACATGGACAGTGGGATACAGAGGGGTTCAAGCGAGGGATACAGGGTGCAATAACATGGACACAGTTAGAAGGGCAGTATATTAATGGTAAAGTAGCACATAGACAGTGGGATACAGAGGGGTGCAGACATGGGATAAAGTGACAGATCTGATAACATGGACACAGTTGGAAGGGCAGAATATTAATGGTAAAGTGGCACATAGACAGTGGGATACAGAGGGGTGAAGCCATGGGATAAAGTAACAGGTCTGATAACATGGACACAGTTAGAAGGGCAGAATATTAATGGTAGAGTGGCACATGGACAGGGGGATAGAGGGCTTCAGGCGGGGGATACAGGGTGCAATAACATGGACACAGTTAGAAGGGCAGAATATTAATGGTAGAGTGGCAAATGGATAGTGGGATAGAGGGGTCCAGGCGAGGGACACAGGGTGCAATAACATGGACACCGTTAGAAGGGCAGAATATTAATGGTAGAGTGGCACATGGACAGCGGGATAGAGGGGTGCAGGCAGGGGATACAGGGTACAATAACATGGACACAGTTAGAAGGGCAGAAAATTAATAGTAAAGTGGCACATAGACAATGGGATACAGAGGGGTTCAAGCGAGGGATACAGGGTGCAATAACATGGACACAGTTAGAAGGGCAGAATATTAATGGTAGAGTGGCACATGGACAGTGGGATACAGAGGGGTTCAAGCGAGGGATACAGGGTGAAATAACATGGACACAGTTAGAAGGGCAGAAAATTAATGATAAAGTGGCACGTAGACAGTGGGATACAGAGGGGTGCAGACATGGGATAAAGTAACAGGTCTGTTAACATGGACACAGTTAGAAGGGCAGAATATTAATGGTAGAGTGGCACGTGGACAGTGGGATAGAGGGGTGCAGGCGGGGGTTACAGGGTACAATAACATGGACACAGTTAGAAGGGCAGAATATTAATGGTAGAGTGGCAAATGGACAGCGAGATAGAGGGGTGCAGCAGGGGGATACAGGGTGCAATAACATGTACACAGTTAGAAGGGCAGAATATTAATGGTAGAGTGGCACATGGACGGTGGGATAGAGGGGTTCAGGCGGGGGATACAGGGTGCAATAACATGGACACAGTTAGAAAGGCAGAATATTAATGGTAGAGTGAAACATGGACAGCATAAAAGAGGGGTTCAGGCGGGGGATACAGGGTGCAATAACATGGACACAGTTAGAAGGGCAGAATATTAATGGTAAAGTGGCACATAGACAGTGGGATACAGAGGGGTGCAGGTGGGGCATACAGTAACAGGAGCAGTAACATTGACACAGAAGGGCAGAATATTAATGGTAGAGTGGCACATGTACAGTGGGATAGAGGGGTGCAGGCGGGGGATACAGGGTTCACTAACATGGACTCAGTTAGAAGGGCAGAATATTAATGGTAGAGTGAAACATGGACAGCAGAAAAGAGGGGTTCAGGCGGGGGATACAGGGTGCAATAACATGGACACAGTTAGAAGGGCAGAATATTAATGGTAGAGTGGCACATGGACAACAGAAAAGAGGGGTTCAGGCGGGGGATACAGGGTGCAATAACATGGACACAGTTAGAAGGGCAGAATATTAATGGTAGAGTGGCACATGGACAGCGGGATAGAAGGGTGCAGGCGGGGGATACAGTAACAGGAGCAGTAACATGGACACAGAAGGGCAGAATATTAATGGTAGAGTGGCACATGGACAGCGGGATAGAGGGGTGCAGGCAGGGGATACAGGGTACAATAACATGGACACAGTTAGAAGGGCAGAATATTAATGGTAGAGTGGCACATGGACAGCGGAATAGAGGGGTTCAGGCGGGGGATACAGGGTGCAATAACATGGACACAGTTAGAAGGGCAGAATATTAATGGTAGAGTGGCACATGGACAGCGGGATAGAAGGGTGCAGGCGGGGGATACAGTAACAGGAGTAGTAACATGGACACAGAAGGGCAGAATATTAATGGTAGAGTGGCACATGGACAGCGGGATAGAAGGGTGCAGGCAGGGGATACAGAGTACATTAACATGGACACAGTTAGAAGGGCAGAATATTAATAATAATAATAATAATAATAACATTTATTGTGAATTAGTTCACATTTGAACTTTACACAAACAATCAATACTAAGTACAAAAATACATCTAATACATTAATACAGACATACATGCATACTACACATTTAATTAAATAAGCATAACAAGTTTTAAGCATATGAATCCAAGTGTAATACAATACCTGAGTAATACATGAGTACATGAATAAGTAATATAAGTCTCACTTTTTATACATCAGGAGCAACCCATAAATATGTAATACCTGAGAAAAGGCAATGACAATAGCCACTAAGCACCAATACCAAATGTCGAACGTCGAGCCTAATGGCCTAAAGCCAAACATTGGGCAACAGGACCAAGTTCCTCTATGACCGGCTGGTTTGGTAATATACTTTTAACTCTAACCCAGACCCTATATAATGCCAGCTGAGTCCCAATAGAGTCTGAGTTTAGGCAGTAATCCCAAAAGGACTCTCCCTTCATGGTGTCGTAGTTACTTACCAGCTTTCCCAACAGACACATGTACAATGGTCCTAATCGAGGGCACAATGTTAGAACATGCCTGATGGTTTCAAGATGTTCTCCCTTCATGCAGATACGACAGTACCTGTCCTTTAGTGGGATGCCCAAGCCGAGGCCCAACAATCGCTAATACCTGGAGTTGATTTATCCGCAGCTTTAACATGAATTGACGCACCTCTGGGTCTACGCATAATAACAGATATTGTTGGGGCTTTCTGTATCTGTGGATTACATGCGTTACAGCTCCGTACCCCTTCGAGGTGGACAGGTGGAAGTAATTCTGGGTCCAATCCCATCTATTCATTTTGTGTATGAATTACTTTTTTTAAATGTCTAAATGGCATTGAACGCTTCTTATCGTATGACCAATCTATTTCAATGAAAAGAGACTCATTTAACTGTTTATAGCTGTAACCCTGGGGTGACTTTTCATTATCAAAATTAGTACTGGCCAGACTAAGCAGTTCACAAGAAGAAATGGAATTAGCTTTCAAATAAAACCACCTCGAGCACGCAGGGCCATGCCTTTCAATGAGGTTAAACCTAACTCCAGTCTCAAGTACTGGACAAAACAGGCTGGGCCCATGCCCAATACCGCGCGCCAGTAGTGGCCCTCTAATATATTGAGCCAATTCACATCCTGTATGGCTAATGCCTCCAAGCCATATAAGATTGCCGGGACGAAGCACTGCGGATAAAGTTTAATAATACCAGCAATACTAAACCCTGCTGTACCTTTAGCACATTTACAGGCTTGTAGTGTGAGGAGTTTTGCCCGCCTCTTGTTTTAAAGTATAATCAAGTCATAACTAGGTCGAGTATCAAATTCTAACCCCAGGTAGGGGTAGGATTGTTCAATGCTTATTCTGCCCAGGCTTGTCTCAACCCCTGAACGACGGGGGCCAATTTTGGTAATAACCAGGATCTTTGTTTTCCTCAGGTTAATAGTAAGCCCCAATTGCGCCGAATGCAGGGATAACTCCTCTAGCATGCTCCTTGCTCCCGATAACGTACGATCAAACAATATTAAATCGTCAGCATAGAGCATGCCTACAATGGGGGTATCCCCCAACTTGGTGGACAATTTGCCTTAGCAGCCATCCGGGGTAACAGATCAGCTATATATAGATTATCGCACATTGAGGCCCCCAGACAGCCCTGTGTCAATCCCATATTAATGGGAATGGGATCAGTAGCCTCTCCCTCATTATTAAGTCTGACCCTGGCTCGGTTGTTACTATGTAGGCTCGACAGTACCTGTAATTTCCAGCCTGGGCACTTTAACTCGCTTAGCTTGTCCCACAGGGTCTCCCTTTTAACTTGATCGAAGGCACTACAAAAGTCCACAAGAATTATGCATAAAGTAGCATTTTTATTGCTCAAGGTGTTATTGATCAATAGATGCAGGACCCTGACATTATGGGCTGTCCCAGAACCAGGTCTAAAACCCGTCTGTGCATAATTCAAGATTTTATTAGTTACGACCCAGGTTTCAAGTTCCCTGAGGACAAGTTTCATAAATATTTTGTTGGTTACGTCCAACATGGAGAGAAGTCGGTAATTACCCGCATCACATCAATCTCCCTTTTTGTGTACAGGTATAATTCCCGACCTTCTCCATGAGGACGGGATCACAGCAGACCTACAGACACCCGAGTAAAGTCTCAGAAGTACATGTGCCCACTTATCCGGGTCACTTTTTAATACTGAATTTGTTAGTCCATTTGGACCGGGGGCATTGGAGGGTTTTAGTGCACTAATAACCTGCTTTATCACATTATGACTTAGAGATAAAGGCCATGTATTTGTGTTTAATATGGTAGCTGACGCGGGTATGTTTACGTCGAAAAACTTGTGTTTAATGTGTGCTACCCACTGCTCCTCGCCAATGGGATTCACTATTCTTAATCCCTGGTCGCCTCCTGCCTCTCCCAATATTTGCCAAATTCTTCGAGTATTTCTACTTATAAGGATCTGTATAAAGTGTTCCCATTGCTCACGTTGTTGGGACTTAGGGTAATGGTAGAGCCATGTATGGTACTGCCGCTTGATGTACTTGATCTCAGACAACCTCTCCTGCTGGCTCCTGTTATTACTAGAAGCCAGCCTACAGGCACGAATTTCACGCCGCATTAACCGTTTACGGTCCCGGATCCTGATGTCAAACTTGCGCCATTTCACAGCTTTCCAGCCAATTTTGGGAGACTGTGTACACTTAAAAAGAGACTGTATAATATTGAGACTGAAAATATTAATGGTAGAGTGGCACATGGAGAGCAGGATACAGAGGGTTGTAGGCGGGGGATACAGGGTGCAATAACATGGACACAGTTAGAAGGGCAGAATATTAATGGTAGAGTGACACATGGACAGTGGGATAGAGGGGTTCAGGCGGGGGATACAGTAACAAGAGCAGTAACATGGACACAGAAGGGCAGAATATTAATGGTAGAGTGGCACATGGACAGCGGGATAGAGGGGTTCAGGCGGGGGATACAGTAGCAGGTGCAATAACATGGACACAGATGGGCAGAATATTAATGGTAGAGTGGCATATGGACAGCTGGACACAGAGAGTTGCAGGCAGGGGATACAGGTTAGGGATGGAAATGTGGGTGACCAGGAAGGTTCTGTCTATCATCACTCCCTGAGATGTTCTCTACGCGGAATTCACTCCATAGCAGTTTTTGTTCTAGTCGCAAACACATATAATGCTCTCCATCAATTTGTGGAGTGACTGCGGCTATAAACGTAGTTTTCCAATTCCTCAGAAAATAATTGCAGGAAGTTATTTCCTGAAGCCCGCAGCGGTCTATCTGCAGTTATTAATGGCCTTGAGAGGTACACTTGTGTCGAGCAGAGGGGGAGGAGGGCAGGGGGCATCATAGATTTTCATACATAACTGCTGGTGTTTTACATGGAGGATGCTGCATTATTAGCAATGGGGAGGTTTGCGGGCCAGGACAGCAGGCATTCTGCCATCTTAATGCGGTCAAGTGGCACAGCGAGTAGAGCGCTTGCTTTGACACCTGTCGAATCCCGGCGGGGCCAAACTCAGCCTTTCATCCTTCCGAGGTCAATAAATGAGCACCACACACTGTGGGTAATAATAAGCAGCGCTCAGATACCCAAAGGTTCGTAGCGCTAAATTAATTATTATTTTTATCTTATCGTTCTCCCCACCACGTTTCACCATAAATGAGAGCCTAGCCTCAAGAACCTTACAAAAAGGGGCACTATGGGTGAAAACGAAAAGAAAGGATTTTTAAGAGGAACAAAAAAGAAACAAACATTATCAGTACCTGGCAGGAAATGTCATTGTTATCCTGAGTTTATCTGCAGTCTCGGACCTTGGATCTTACTTACCTCGTGGTAGTGGCCCCTAATCTGAGGTCTGTGATGGATGGACAAGACATTCCTCTTGGAGCCATTAGGCTTGTGCTCTGGCACCTTGAAGTGTCTCATGTGCCAGATAGAATTACCAATAATAAATCTCAGAGCCAAATAACCGGACAGACTCAAAGAATATGGAAAAATACCACTTTATTATTAGCTAAAACAGGGCAATCTGGTGAACAACCGGCTGTAGTCCACACACTCTCACCCAAATGTGCTTATACAAAGTCTTTATACCACAGTGTACATCAGCTATGACAACATCCGATGTGGCAAACTGTGAAACCTATTGAAGGGAGGGATCGGTGAAGGGTGCAGATGCACCTACGGTGTATATAAATGTTAGTGACACCATTGGCTGCCGCCTATCTGTTAGGAACGCCTCAAAGTACCTTGAAATACGTATAATACTGATTATAAAAGAAAAATGGCAACAGGTTGGCCTTTGCACATTGTATAGCATTTTGCCACATAGACCCTCTGATTGGTTGGCAAGCTTTCCCAACCTTGGACTTTTGGCTCGTTATCAGCACGTAAGCAAAATGGACCCAGGTGCCGAACGCTATTCAATTAAATTGTACTGGGTGTCATTAGTCCTCTCGGCCTCTAGATGCTTGCTCACTCCGCCTTGCATTGGCTTTCTGCATCTTAAATTGTCCAATACCTTGCTCTTTCAGATGTTTTCCTCTTTGCTTAATCTAAAAGAAATATGTCTTACGTACATGGCTTACACTTTTGACTCCCCTTGTGCCTTGTAAGTATTCCTTGAAATAGCATCCTTGATCCCAGGCCAATAGACTTCTCTTTATTGCTCAAGTGAAGCTGTTCTTCCAGCGTCTCGCGACTCTGCAGCCCTGGTCTGCCTCTGACGTAGCTTGATTGGTTTTAATACAAGTCCAGCATCCATCTTTCCGTCACGGCCATCCCAGCCATGTTGTGTTTCCTTCTGCATCAAGCTTCTGTATATCTCGTCTACCTTGCGTTTCTGCGGATATGCACTTATTGGTCAGCGGGTTACTTTATCTTTTTTGCATATATGATTTCTTCGTATTGGGTTACATGTTTCTCTTGTTACTTCAGTTACATCTTTATTCTTCAGTATTTGCAAATTGTTTCAGTGCGTCTTTGTGTCTTCCCTTCATGAAGTCACTCCGCCCTCGTCAGATTTCACTTATAGATCTATGATGTCTAATGGCGTGTGCCGACATCCTTCCACCCTTTCAGTGAGAGGGTACATTCGGGATGGTTGTCTGAGCTCATATCGTCTCTCATACACCCAATGTGGTATTGGGATGATACCTGGTGTCCCAGATATAGCTCTTCTCCTGCTGTTCCAGTATTGACGGAAGTGAGGGGGCTGGAGCCAAGGATGACATGCCCACCTGAAACTCTACAGGCCTCCATTTGCTTCCCTCTAAAACCCTTTCTCCCCACTCCCACCCCTACTTCCAGGTGGTGTGCACACCACACATAATTTCTTCCCCTGGACACTCAGACCACCCACTCCCACCTTGAACGCTCTGCCCTCCGTATGCCACCAGTGAACTTACCTCATAAAATAGTTTCTACTGTCTGCCCGTCGCACTCAATAGATGGCTACCATGAAAATGGAGAAGCCATTTTCTTCTGTAATTTTTATATTTGAATAATGGCTGCATACAATTGTGTAACTTACTAAAAGAAGGTTGTTAGCACTCCGGAGATAATAACAAAACGTGGTGCTCATAGCAATGAGTCCATTGCAGTCACACTTTACAATGCCGAAATTACACAGAAACTTCCAAACTTCTCTCTGGCCTTTCATTGTGAATTCCGTGCCATTACCACCTGGTAAAGCCCTCCTGCTCAGAACTTATTGCTTAGAGAAAAAATAACATTTTCAGATTCAAAAATCTGAATTCTGACTCTCAAAATGGAACATTTGTGAGGTTTGGTTAAATCCAGAAGCTTTGCTGCTGATTAAATCCAGAAGCCCCTCTTCCTTTTTGGAGAACCTGGCAGTCTCATATCATTGACTGTCGGTGTAATATTTTAGAAAACCCTCTGAATCCCTGTTGATCCTACTCAGGTAGTGGGGAAATGGACATGTTCAAAATCCTGCTGCTGTGAAAAGGCAAGTAGAATTTAATCTTAGCAACTCCATTTGTTAATGTGAGTAGTTGTTATTCCCATGAGCGAGTACACTTAAATAACACGCATTTTAGCAAAGCACACATATCACAGCTGTATTTAGCAGGTTGCCATGGCAATACGAGTGGAAGCTTTTCACTACCTTTGCTATACGAGCTCAGATGCCTTCCTCCGGTGTGCTGGAAACCTGAATCCATACAAGGAGCCAGACTGCCCCAAAGACACCAGACATCAATTACCAACCAGAATTGAAACAGACATCACAAATCAATCATAGATCCAAAAACCTGTTGTTCTTACTGAAAGTTGTGTTAAGCCTCTGGAGTTCTGGATCTGATTGATTAGCTGTCAAATTAAACCCTGAGTCGAGCCGATCCCTACCACTCGCATATTTAAATTCTTGTTCACAGCCATCTGGTTGCTTAGACCACGTGCTTGGATCGTGGGATTCAGACCATGATCCGAGCAACCTGATTGGTTGGCTCCCCCACCCCAGATGTCCATATTTTAGAAAACCCTCAGAATCCCTGGTGATCGCACTCAGGTAGTGGGGAAGGAGACTTGTTCAAAATCCGGCAGCTGTGAAAAGGCACGGACCATCAGGACAGCATGATCCAATGTGCTGCTGGGACGTGCAGGGGTCAGCTCAGCAGTGGCACAAAGAGAACGTTACACGAGACAGGGAAGAAAGCAGAGCCTCCTCGCTTATGCTCTGTGCACCACATGGTCTTCACTCAGGAATCAGTGTCTATCAGCTGGTCAAGCTGGTATCGCTGAATGCCCTCTTCCTATAGAGACATTCTCACCCTTAACAGACCTACATTGAAGTAGGTCTTGAAGTCCAAAGCCAAGTGTAATTCTTGGTATGACTCTGACCTAGCTATGCTAAAACGCAGGTGTAGGGCGGTTGAGAAGAAATGGAGGGCTTCTTACTCATCCTCTGATAAACTAGCCTGCCGCCTGCTCCAAAGGCAATACGACTCTCTGTCCGCACCAAGAAGAGAGTCTACATTCAAGCTTGTATCTCTGCGACTTCTAATAGCTCGGCTGAACTCTTTAAAATCTGTAAGGATCCGGCCAACCCTGCTGCAGTCTCCACCCCTTCTCTCGCATCCCAGGCTCTTTGCAATGCCATCGCCTCTCACTTTGGGCCTCATCACGACTTTGGCAGTAACCCTTAAATTCGGCGGGCACGCTATTACCGCCGGATTTAAGGGTCTGCCAAATCAGGGCTTCGGCGGATTTCTCCCCAGCTCTCAGCTGGGGGGAAATCCGCTGAAAATTCGCGCTATTACCGCTGGCGGGAAATCCACCGGCGGAAAGAGCGCAAAAATTCCCCATTGAGCCCAATGGGGAATGGGGCATTCCCGAATGGGCTCAATGGGGATTAACATTACCACCGAACTCGTGATCCGGTGCTATTAGCACCGGGGAGTTCAGCGGTAGGGCTAATACCGCTGGCGGTAATACCACCGGCATTACCGCCAAAGTCGTGATCAGGCCCTTTATCTTTAAAACAGGACATCTTGTCCACCCTCTCCTCTGCTCCCCATCCCTCTCCCTTTCTGCCTGCTGACCCTCCATCAGCTCCCCCCCACCTCTTCTCCTCCTTTCCTCTTTTCTCACCTGATGAGGTCGCTAGACAAGTCCGATCTATGAAAGCCTCATCAAAACAGGTTCATCCCTGTTCCTCTAAGACCATTAAGGAGCACATTGATACCCTCGCTCCGGCCCTTGCTGATTTCTGCAACCTCTCCTTTGCCTCCGGATCTTTCCCCTCCCCTCAGAAGCACTCCCTTGTGCATCCTCTCCTTGAGAAACCCACAGCTGATCCTTCTTGTCCGGCTAACTATCGCCTAATATCCATTACTCCCTTTTTGGTTAAACTCCTCGCAAATCTGGCCATCTCTGAGCTTATTCTCCATTCTGATTCTGTTGGTTCTCTCCATGATCACCAATCTGGCTTCAAAGCTACAAGAAGCACGGAAACTACTCTCATGAACATCAGTGAAGATCTGCTCTCCAACCTTGACTCTAAAACTCCCTCTGTCCTCATCCTACTTGATCTCTCCTCTGCTTTTGACACGGTCAACCATACCATCCTGCTCAACCGTCTCCTTGACAACCTGGGTATCACTGATCAGGCTCTGGCCTGGCTAACCTCTTTCCTCTCTGATCGACCCTCCCAGGTACAACTTGGGTCCATCCTATATTCTATCGCCCTTTCTTCCTGCAGTGTTCCCCAGGGGTCTAACCTCTCGTCCTGGCTTTTCAACCAATACCTGGCTACTCTTGCCGACTGCATTTCCATTTTCTGCTCAAACTTCCAGTGCTATGCTGATGATACCCAACTCATTTTCAAGCTTCCCTCAGACACTGCCTCGCCTTCCTTCATCTCGGATTGCCTAATTGCCATTTAAAATTGGTGTGCTGCCAACAATCTTTGTCTATATGCCAACAAGACTGAGATCCTCTTCATAGGTACACCTTACTCTTCCTTTCCCCTCACTCTCTGGCCGGCCTCCCTTGGCTCTCCTCCTACCCCCACCTGCGAGGCTAAGAACCTTGGGGTCATCTTTGACTCCACATTTTCCTTCTCCGCCCACATCTCTGTCATCTCTAAAAAGTCAAACTTCTTACTGCACCTCCTCAGAGATACTCTGCCTTTCCTCTCCTTCCCTCAGAAGCTTACTGTCTCCCAAGCTCTGGTTCTCTCTAGGTTGGGCTACTGTAACAGCCTATTTCTAAATCTACCTGCCTCCACTCTCCGCCCTTTACAACTATTCCAGAACAGGACTGTGAGATTTGTCCTTGGCCTCAAGCCCTGGGATCGTATCTCTCCAGCTCTGTAATACTCCATTAGCTCCCAATGGATGCAAGGAGTAAATTTAAAACCCTCTGCATTGTTCACAAGGCTTTCTGGGGCCAGGGGCCAAAATACCTTAAACTATCCCTCTGTAAATACCTCCCCTCTTGATCCTTTCACTCCTCTACTTCTAACTCCCTCAGGGTCAGTTGGTTTTCAAAGAAACAAGCTGGGGTAGATCTCTGTCTTTGGCTGGGGCCTCCCTTTGGAACAGCCTCCCTGCCACCTTGAAACTTGAGGAGAAACATCTCCGGTTCCGGGAGCACCTCAAGACCTTCCTCTTTGCTTCTGCCTTTGCCCCTATTCTCCCCTGCTGATCTGTGTCTTCCCTGGCACCGTGCAGCTGGCTACCCCTTGTCCTCGGGCTCAGGTACCTGCTCACCCTGCCACCCTCCTGCACTGCCTCTGGGCCTCCCCTTGCACTGGGGTCTGTATCTGTACCCATACAGTCCCCCACCCACTTCTCTTCTGCACTTATTTGCTTAACCCAGCACTTGCCACTTGCTGGCTGCACTACCACCTATATTTATTTTACTTATTTATTTATTCTGTTCTCTCCTCTGTTCCGCACTTTCCACCTCTCCCCTACCCCCCCTTTTGCACTTTCCCCCTTTTCCCTTTCCCATGCAATTACGCGTTCTTAATTTCACTGGGCCTAGTAAGACCGTTGTTTGTTGTTCTCCCCTGTTCCCCTCCCTTTGCCTGGTCACACTCTGAAACACTTGTGTATCAGCGTGATATAAATAAAATATCATATCGTATCATTGCTGGCATCTTAGGGTCTGCAAACTATCCTGAATCTCTAAAACACTGAAGGTTCATGATTTCACCATGGCCCAAACGGCAGCTGCAAAGAGGTACCACAAGCCTTACACCGCCACAAACAGACTCGCCTCACTCTCTGTCTTTATCTCTGACTCTGTCTCTGCTCCTCTTCCTCTCCTCTCTCTTCCTCTGCTCACGTTCTCTCTCTCTCTCTCTCTCTCTCTCTACCCCTGTCCTCTCTATCTCTCTTCTTTTCTCTCAGGATAAACTGTTGCTGCAGCCACACTCAAGTGAACTCATGATATGATATGATATGGCATTTATAATGCGCCTATACACAAGTGTTTCGAGGCGCGACGAGGCAAGGGAGGGGAACAGAGGGAAGACAGACAGCGATCCTACTAGGCCAGGTGTCATTCAGATTGTGCAAGTGCATGGGAAGGGGGAAAGGGAAAAGTGTGTGGGTGAAGGAAGAGGGGAAAGTGCAGTACATCGGATAGTAGAATAAATAAAACGGCCAGATGGTGGCAAGTGCAAGGTAAGAGCAGACATAAGTGCTGGTGGGGGGGCTGTAGGGATACAGAATAACAGTCCCCAGGTGCGGGGGTTACCAGGGAGGCAGTGCAGGTGTGCAATTGGCAGGGCCTGGGCACAGGATCAGAAAAGGGTGGCCAGGTAACCCGTGCAGTTTCAACCAGGAATTCAGCAGGGGAGAGGGTGAGAGAAAGCAGAAGCAAAGAGGAAGGTTTTGAGGTGCTCCCGGAACAGAGATGGTTCTCCTCAAGTCATGACCATGTCTAACCTTGCTTGGTCTTTGGCCAATCTGAGACATGTTCCTCTCTTTCAGAAAAAGCTCTCCTCACTCATGTCCTAGAGGCGGCAACTCATCAAGGGACAGCCAATGCACCAGTGTGAACTGGATCTTTAAGGGGTGTATGGAACTCTTGACAGAATGCACTGCCATGCTTTATCCTACCAGGATTCTCTTGAACATCCAGCACTGTGCTTCGAATAAGGTGGGTTCATGGGACAGATTAAGACACGATGACATTGAGCAGAATGTGACGTCGTTTTTGGGACAGCTGAAGGGCAAAGATGGATGATAACATGCAATCATAATAGTACACAGCTCAGTTGTTTCTTAAACATGTATGTACCATTACACGCATTTACAATTGCAGGTATTGCCTGAAGAAAAAAAAACGAATGGAAATTAACGAGGCTGAAAAGAGCATATTTTTTTAAATCACATTTGTCAATATTGTTGCATTTTATTCCGAAACAAATAGGGAGTTGGATTAGGGAATAAATTAAGGTGGGGGATGTAGGAGGGAAATGGCTGGGGATCTCCCCTGCATTACATTTAGAAAGAATTAGCACAAAAAAAGACATTGCAATTCGTTTAAAATCAGTGTTTTCAGCCTCGTTGTTTTTTTTCTTCATTATTTTAACACAGATTCCAATTTTAGGTCTATGGGGACACAGTGATTTCTCAGCACCACGTGGCTTTTGATCGCATGCGTGGAAACTTAATGCCATTTTTTGGGTTTGCTTTATAGGATTAAGTGTTCAACTATTTTATATTTCCAGGAGCTCACTATGGGCATTAGGTTTTTTAAAAAAAACAAAATTTAAATTAATTTCACAACAAACAGTGCACCTACACATGGTGGATAAACCATGCAATCCCTAAGCCCCCCACCCTCCCTCCCCTCCATCCGCTCGAAATTACTCAAAGCAGCTAACACGGTCTACTGGTCTGCAACTGTCTCTTTTTTTCCATAGTCCAGGGAGCTATCCGTATCCAGTTCACCAGGCTCCGAGCCCGTCAGTGATGCAATCAAATGCTGCCACGCTGTCAGTGTCTCTGCTTCCTCCTCACCCCCTCTACACACTGCCTCTCTCCAAACCACTGTTTCAGCCTCAGCCCATTGTAGGAGGTCCCTCCACCAGGTATCTACATTGGTTCTCGCCTGAGTTTTCCATCCCATGGCTATCCTACGTTTTGCCAAAATATGAGCCAGGTCTTTGAGCTTGCACACATGCTTGAGTTTACGCAGTCTAGAAAAGCCCCCAACCATACCTGAACACAAGGAGTCTACCACCAATCCAATCCCTTTGTTAGCCAGTCGGTCAGCTATTTCCTCCCAATATCTCATAATTTTGGGGCAAGCCCAGAACATGTGTACCATCCCAGCATTTTCTTCCCCGCATTTTGGGCAGCAATGTATAGCCACGTTCGCAAACTTGCCAATTTTCTTTGGGGTCATATATGCCCTGTGAGTAATATATAGCTGAATTTGCTGCAATCAGGTGTTCCTCAACACTTTTTTATGGTATCCTTGCATCCTCCCCCATAATCAATCACATATAGTCTCCCCACTTTCCTCTTCCCGCCTCGTCTGAATCACCTCTTTACCCACCTTGGACATCAATATTTCATAAATTCTGGAGACCTCATGGCCGCCTTCTGACACTGCTTGGAACGTTTCTATGGCAGCGTCTGGCTGCTGGGCCAGTTCTATTTCTGACCATGTCTTCTTTAATAGCATCATCAGCCTACCATATCTGATGTACTGCCTGCTATGTAAGCCGTGTCCTCTCTTAAGCTATCAAACTCTATTTTTCCCCCCTCTCGCCACACATCACCACTGTTGTCACTCCCACCGGCTCCCAGTATTCCCTGATGGTTTGCCTCGTTCCCAGTATTGCACAGGTCTTATGCCAGATCTTCCTTCCCAGGATCAGCAATGCCGATCTCCTGCCTTTCTGGGAATCAGTCACCCACAACCACTCATTCAGAAAATATGGTGCACATTTGCCCTCAGTCTGGACTTTGATGTGGTGTCCTCGGACAGCCATCTAGCTACAAATTGCAGTTGAACCGGTAGGTAATACACCTCAAAATTGGGTAATCTGATCCCTGCACGATCGTGTGGGTTTTGTAATTTCCACAGGGCTATTCCGATTCCTGGTATTATGCCAGATGAACCCTCTGCATATACTGTGGAGACTGGAGAAAAAACGTTTAGGTATTAAATACGAGACATGTGCAAAATTGTGTAGCAACCTGGGTAAAATTGTGTAGCAACCTGGCTATCATTTTAAGCAATGCCGTCCTCTCCATCATGGTCAGAGGCAACCTTGTCCAAAATGCCATGCTCCGTTGGATCCCCTCCACTGCCTTCACCGTATTATTCTTATGTTCATCCTCAACCTTATGATATACATTAATCCCCAAATATCTAAAGGTGTCTGCCGCCCACTCAATCTGTAGACTATGGGAACTAGGTTAATATAGGTGTGAGTGAATAAAAACAAATGGCACCATGGCACCACCGCGATTATGCCTGTTCGTACCTTTTCATGAGACCTAGGACATGAGGCATAGCCATTAGGCCTGCTGACGACACACTGCCGATTCCTGTGCTGGATACAAGAGAGAATTAGAAACATAACACAATGTAGGCACATATGGACGTGTCGTGAAAAGCACAAGGCCCGATTGAGTTGGATTCAATCGTTCTCTGATGCATGACAGAAAAGAGATGAGAGAAAAAAATAAACAAAAATGCGTTTTCACGGCACGTTTCATATTTTGGCATGTTAGCAGAGTTACAAAATGCATACTGCTTCCATTATGTGAAACTTGAAAGGGGATAGGTCCTGTTAGATGTCACGTTGATGTCTCCATAGACACGGGATGGGGGTGGCTGGAATAAGGGAAGTGACGCAGGGGAAGGGAAGTGACGGGCTGGGGGGAGTAGGGGTAGGGGCAGAGTTATGTAGGGTTTCAATAAAGAAGGTTATGAATGTCCATGCTCCGTGTCATTGTCTAATTTGGAGTGCATCATTATTCCAACAAGGCCTACCCACGACCGCAACAGACCGCAACAGACCGCAACAGACCGCAACATTGATGCATCTGCATTTCTGCCAATTTGCAAGGACAAGCTTCAAAGCCATTTATGTTTGACCATTTCCCAGCTGCAATACCTACCCGCTAACGCGTGGGACCTGTGGTAGAATGCAACACAGCACACTAATTAAACCTGTCAGTTTCACTTTGAAAAGATCATAGAAACCTCTCCTTGTTTGCATTGAATCCTATGTGATCACAGATGTTTAAAAGGCGGAACAATTGACAGAGAGGGGCTTACTCTTTGTGTTTCAATGGTCTCTGTGTTCGACGGAATGTTGTCTCTTGCATCACTGTGGAACTGAGACGCTGAATGCCATCAGACCCAAATCAATCTCCTTGATTGATTTGCGCTTGGCTCCGCAGCAGGGCTTTGGCGCTAGACAGTGGTGTGGGCCGTGGACATTGTGTATAGGCAGTGAGAGTAGGTTGAAAGTTACTGACTGCCAGGCATGTGAGGAAGGTGGCAGGTCGCCCCAAGGCTATCACATAGTCCACACACTTCAAACCGGTTCTGGTCACCTGAATAGGTAGGTACACAGGAAGGCAGGGGTCCCTGTCTTCCAGACTCTGGGAACAAGGATTGTATTTTCTGAAAAAATGAAATCTGGAACAATAAACTAACAATGCATTTCAATTATTGACTCAAAAAAAATAATTTTTCATTTATTTTTCAAAAATGTCATGGAAGATACAAACAGTAAAACAATGCAATTATTCATTCGAGAATTCAATTCATTCAACCCATTAGTTTCCGTACGGCTTCTATATTTCCAGCACGCTAAGAGAGAAACTGATAGCCTTTGCGCAGAGCTAATTAAAAAACAAAATAGGATGTAAGCGGGTCAGCATTTTCGTTCATGTGTCCTTTGTTCATTCAATCTGGCACCCCTTATCTTCACTCTCCATGTCAGGTTTTTGACTGGGCATTTATTTTTTATTTTTACAGGGGTTTGTTCCCATACATATTGATCGCCACACCTGTTGAGGCAACCAGCATTACTGCAGCAACGGCATTGCCTTAATTGGCCGTTTGTAAGGTCGCATGACTTTTTAGTGTCAGTCAAGCCCTACATTTTCCTTTGTGTATACACATACACCGACATTTGTGTGTGTTTTCTTGTAGCTTGCAATAATGGCTGGTTTGTTTATACACACTTCAGTGGTATCCTGAGTGGTGGGGCCACTGAATGTGTTCTTTTGGCACAATTGTGATGTGGATGAACCCCACTGTTACGGTTCGTCGAGCTGCCCCTGATGGGGATTCTGATACTAATTTGTGAAGGTAAAATACAAAGAGACTACACCTTAGTGGTTGGTTGGTGTATTATGTACTGGTTACGGACCAGTGTTGATTATGATGGTGGCAACTAAGCACATAGGGCTTTATGGTGAGGTGGTGGTTATTTGTAATCACTTGGTGGGGTTCCATGATTTAGTTGCACCTGTAGTGGATGACCCTTTGTTTTTCTTGAACAGGCTCCCTAATGTCCTAGAGGAGCCTGGTGCTTTGTGTGACTGGCGGTATGTCAGCTAGGTGACCTAGATTGTAAGTAAATACAGGCTTTGTTTTATTTTATTTTTTTATTATGTTATAGTCATCTATTTTACGTTTCACATAAAACAGTACAAATCATTACTTGCAATTCATAAAAAATGAATTATCATCCAAACATAACAGTAGAAATCAAAATTTAAGAGTCAATCCACCAATCCCCATGGCATTTTTTCATACAGCTCTAGCCTCTTCAGTACTTTCACAAATTCAATAGATAGAAAGGCGTCATGCCCGGAGGATAGGCGATACCAGAAATCTCTAGTTTCCAGCCATCCTGACTTAGCCACAAATCGACCAAATGACCAGATTCTTAAGTCTCTTGTTCCTTGACACTCCGTCAAAATATGATACAAAGATTGTCCTATTGCCAGTTTACAAAGCGAACAAAAATTTATCATAGGTCTAATCGTAAGTCTACTCAATAGTGTTTCTCGGATGGGTAGAAGATTTAGCCGGAATCTTAGCAGGGCATCTCTTCCTGCACTGTCCTAAAACAGTATGATATAGTGTGGGAGGACTCCTAGGCCTTTGTCCTGGATAGAGAGAATCCTGTGGAGTTTTAGCCCTCCCATAACATGTACAGTATTAATCCAGTCCATTTCACTGATCATTTGTTTGCATCCTTTCAAATTGGTATTTAGCTCGGCCTCATTTCTCTAGAGGCGTTGCAGAGTACACGAGACATTCGACCTTCAATTATTTCATGAAGATATTCGTACCTTTGCATTCGGCCTGGCAAAGGTCTACATACAATGTGTTATCTTGTGGCTATTTAACTAGCCTATATAGCTGCAGCAATGTCCACTCCAAACACACACCCAGTGATTTCCAACCTAGTTCATATCGAAGTGATGTTATTGGTAGGGAGAGGGGAAGCAACAGCGCATTCTTCCAGAGCCTTCACTCTAGATAGTCCCAGTCCAAATCCCAAACTTGGGATTCAATAGCCATGCCATATAGGAGGGTGAGGATCGCTTTACCCTTGTAAAATTTAACCATGGTAATCAGAGAAAATGTACACTTTTTTTAATGTTCTTCATTTGCGCACTTAATTGATCAACTTTAGCTTGCAAAATCTCTTTTATTTGAGTAACATTTTCATAACACTTGGGTAATATAGGTTTTATTAAGTACTTAGCATGTTTGGATACTACTTTACATAGTTAGCTGTGCATTGTTTTGAAAATGTTTGTATATGTATTTGTTTTTATATCTAATAATTCCCCCGATGAAGACGTTCTAGAATCATTTTTCAACGTCGACACTGGTTGGTGCTCTCTTTTAGATTAGCAGGAAGTCAACATTAGCAACATTGAGCTATATCAGCCTTCTCTTGGTGGCTACATTTCAAATTATATCATTTCAAATATATTTTTTCTTGGCTTTATTGTTGTTTAATTCACAATGTTCCCTCGTGTTGGAATTGTTTCTGTACACAGTTCTATTGAGTGTATGTTTTTACTGTGTACGTGGTTGGATTGAATGTGTTGTATGGCTTGAATGAATAAGTGCATTGTGTTATTGTTTGTATCTTCCATTACATTTTAGAAATATAAATAAAATAAATGATTTAGAGGAATGCCTTCGTGGGACACAATCTTGAAGGTGAGAAAGGCATGTTTTCGGGGCATCCAATGCCACATTATGTCACCCTTTTAGATAAGGTTGGCATTTCATTAGATTGTTTTTCTTTATACAATCTGTGTTTAGGGGTGGGTCTGTGTTGCTGCTGAAAGTTTAGAAGATGATATGCTGCCAGTTTTATTGCCATGTAATAAACTTATTTTGTCACTTGCTATTCTTCACAATAACTTTGGGTGGGCTCAGTTTCTTCCACAATTTGGTGCCGACATCCGGGATAGGTGTCACCTTGATAGAGCAGGAGAAAGATTAGTAAATGCAATTCCTGTGGCGTGACCCCAAAAAAGGAACCTGCCCAATATCCATAACTGTAAGCAGAACAAGGGAAGCGTTCCAGCAGACTTTTTGGATTGGCTTACGATAGTTGACATGCAATATCCATACATCATAAAACCTACAGACACTGCATAGGAAGCTGCAGTCAATGACTTTGTACAGGGACTACAAAGAAAGCTTTGACAGCACCTTAAGATGATTTGCCTTGGGTGGCAAAATAAACCCTGATCAGTATTGGTTACAGTGGCTAAGCACTGTTTCACGTGCCAAGAACAAAAGACAGAAGATACTGAGAAAAGGCTCATGTCTTTTAAGTTACAAATTCTCCATGGACAGATGTCTCAGAAAGGATCGACATGGTTTCACCTGGGGAAGTGGGAAGTGATGGAAGAGGGAATGAGATAGAGGGTTGGCACAGCTTCCCTTGGGAACTGGAACACCTACAGCTTGCCACTGAAAAAATGAATGTCCCAATAGGCCCCAAAAGATGTATCCCCATTCCCTAATCCAGGTGCACCATCTTTCATGGCAGTTTATGTAATGCTGAGAGGGTAGAGTGAATAACAGTGTTTGGACAGTCTGAGAGAGAATTTTGTCATGAATCCTGTGATGCTGGAAATGCCTTATGGAGGGACAGGACCTCCTAGTCCTTGTCCTACCACTTCTCTGTGTGCGTTTTCTCTATGTTTGCTGCCACCTGTTTTCCTTTTGGTGAACACCCATGGGTTACCCTAATGGCACCCATGGGTGGGGGTACACCCTTGTACCGCGTATGTGTGTTTTTGGGCACTTGTGAATTGCCCACCGAGCAGTGTATGGGCTGGTGGCAGCTACTTGCTGACTTGGCAGTGGCTCTCCATTTTTGGGACAACCAGGCCCTGTCCTAGGAATCATTGGATTCCTGCAGGAAGGCAAGATGGTGCCTGTGGCCTCTTAGTATTTATTGCCTTTTACCTTGTTTCTCAAAAGTCTCGGGAAGCCCTGACTCTGTACCCTCCCTGCTGAGTAGCTGTTGGTGGAAACACCATACATGACTCTGCCCTTTCCTCCTGACTGGCTGCTGGGTGGAAATACCATATATGGCTCTGGGGCTGCCTCCTGTCAGACTGACCGGAGCCTTCCCAGAGGCTCTGTGTTGTGGGTTCGCACTAGGGGTGGGAACTTAATGAATGGAGTTTGAAGTGAATTTACATTCTGTGTTATTACTGTCTGGTTTCTGTGTGTCTGACACTATAAATGAGACAGCCCTGACAGAAACTGACATGAATACAGTGTAGTGTGATGAAAGGTTGGGTACTTACTCCAATCAAATTCTTTGTTATGGGTGTCTGGGTGGAGTGAATGGCCTGAATGCCTGTGAGCCTGATTGGCTACCTGCCTGCATGAATGCCCTTCTGTGTGATTGGCTGACTGAGTGAATGGGAACCAATGTGTATAGCAGGGGACCTTTCACTCACCAATTTGTTCAGGAGCTGAAGTCAAATCTGAAACAGGAAGAAGCTGTTCCTTGAAGCCCAGCTGGAGGGGAAGTCTGCTGCTGCATTTCTTCATGTAATCCAAAAGGTGCTGTGTTCTACCAAGGACTGATCCAGAGAGGACCTGCGAAGGAGATCTCCCTCCAAGCTACGAGGGACCATTGTGCAACCTGCTACTCTTCATCCAAAGTGCCCTGGAAGCGGCTCCTGTGTGCCTGCCGTAGAGAGAAGGGGTCTTTGTGAGTCCTGAAGAGGAGTGCTCAGACATCTCGAGTCAAAGAAGTCCATTAGTGTCACCTAGGGTCCAGAGGTATGTTTCGCGTCTGCTGGAAGCTGTTGCTGTCTACTGCTCAGAAGAGGGGGTACCCTTGAATAGTGCTGCTGGATACCCAAAGCTGCAAAATTTCCAAACTGCCTAAGAACATTTCAAATGACCTCCTTTCCATCATCACTGACCACTTTTTCCCACCAGAGTCCAGAGTAGCGGAGTGCAGAGGAAGGTGGGTCGGTGGGTTTCCTGCCACCAGAAGCTAACAAAGACGTCCTGAGGATCTAGACTTGGTGAAGATCTGTGGTCCATTTCAGTGGTTGAATCCAGGGCACCAGAAGCCATCCAGAGCTCTGTGATGTGGCTGCAGTACCGAAGAACTGAAATTCAGAAGAACAGGATATTCTGAAACCCGGCACCAAAAGTGACCTATGCATCCATCGCTGCCAGAAGTCATCAAACGGTACCAGGGGTCTAACTCACATCTGCCAAGCCTTTAAGGAGCCCACAGAAAGTCTCATCTTCACAGGACTTCTACAGTCACAGAAATCATCAACCAAAGGAGCACCGTTAAGAGCAAAACTGCTGCACTTCAGAAAGACTTTAGATCAATTTTTCTTCTTCGACTCAGCATCCCAGTGGCTCCTTCTTCCAATGGAGGGTGGGGGGTTCATCGCCAGTGAGAATCATCTAGTGGAACCGAGAAACTCTGCCACTTTGCCTGCCAAGGCAACCAAAGGTACTGTGACGAGGAAGAGCATCTTTTAGCTTCAGGAGTTGTCCAGATTTGTCTTGGATCCTGTTCTCCTGTTGCCTCTCGGGTACTTTGTGGTGGTAGAACCTTTTTAAAGAAAGCAGGGTATTGAATATTATTGGACTAGGCTGTAAAAGACAAGATAAGTTACTCCCTAACTTTTCCATTACAGGTTGCCCAGGTGAGGGATCTTCACACAGAATGATATATGTAGTCTAAAGAAAGCATTCTGCCACTGTTCACAACTAACCTGCCTTTCTTCCCTATTCTATACTGATACACCTCACTTCAGCATTTGCATGCCTATATAA
Source organism: Ambystoma mexicanum (assembly GCF_040938575.1). Lineage (NCBI taxonomy): Eukaryota > Metazoa > Chordata > Amphibia > Caudata > Ambystomatidae > Ambystoma > Ambystoma mexicanum. Next base: position 51,359,968 of record NC_090932.1, read on the forward strand.
ACTGTCTGGAGTTAGTGCATCTATTACTGAATTTAAGTATTGTGTGGTACCACAGAGCGTATATATTTGCCATTCTTTAATTAAGTATTTCCAATTACAAAGTGTTATTATTTGAATGTATATCTATTCCGGAATCTTATTTTATATAATGAAGCTGCGTTATCGCCTAACATAGTGTGTGGACATTTCTTTGTGGGGGCTTTGGGGGATTTCAGTACCAGCTTGCATCACCACCTGAAGCCTTATGCCTGGCTGCTCATCCATTGCTACCAAATTGAGAGCCCTGGCTGGGGTGTTCTGTGCCTCTACCCTACCATATAGAGGGCAGACGTACAGATACCCCCCTACAGACTTTACACTATGTTAGATGATAACACAACTTCTTTATATAAAATAAGATTTAGGAATATATAGATTTAAATAATAAAACTTTGTACTTGGAAATACTTATTCAAAGAATGGCAAATATATACACTCTATGTGGTACCACACAACAATTAAATTCAGTAATATATGCACTAACTGCAAACAGTTTTAAATAGGCATGTACCTCTATAAATTGGCAGAATAACCATTTGTTAATTCCGCCGGTAGCAATTCCACCAAAAATCCTGGGGAGTTTCACTGCCTACCACCACTTGTAATCCCATGGTAAGCCCACAGGACTAAGTGGCGGTAATGGTAATTCCGTTTGGCAGTATGCTGGTGGATTTACCGCTGGAATACCGCCAAACTCATAATGAGGTCCATTATGTACACTCTGAAAGGAACTTACTTTTTTGGGATTTCAGTATCATCAAGCAGAAAAGCATCCAAGCACTCAGAATGGCCACAGAAAATAGACCGGCCAATACCAAGACCGGTTGGTTGGGACCTTTTCCTCCATTCAGATGCTGTTTCACACACAGTTATCACAAACCATGTATCCACCACATGCACAGATATACAGGCTTCTGATTGGATTCATGCTGCTTCAAGACTTGCATGCGTTGAATACATGCTGATGTCCTATGCACACCATGGAGATCAACACATGTGATACTGATTCCTGGGATGTCGGGCTCCATTGCTGTAATGGACGCCGCCGGCCTTACTGATTCGAACAGATCTGCCTATTTTCCTTAGATGAAGAACAGCAGAGTAGCACATTTTCAGTTGAGGAATGATCAGAATGATGCAATTCTGCAGGAACCTAGATAGTTAGTGTTTCTGACTGGGTGCAGGAACAGTCATCATGGGGCCCGCTTCCTACAATGCTTGGACACAGAGAAACTCTCCTCCATCATCTTATGAAGAAACGCTCTCCACATTTTCAGTGATCAGTGTGACTTTCAGTGTTGTTGTTTCTTTTAGTGTTGAATGTCATTATGTGTTGAGAGCATTAATCAGACTTTACAGAGGCTGAGTCTTAACATCAGCAAAGTCTGACATTGAGTGCATTTTTTGTTCATAGTATATTTGCTCTCAAGTTGATCTCATGGTACAGGTCGGGATGTATTTAGGGGCTACATTCCTCTTAAGTTCAAGAGGAACAGTTTCATAGAAGCTTATGATCCATTACTAAAGCTGTAAGAGGAAGCTTAGGACAGACATCCAACGTAGTGTCCTGACTGGCCAAGTGGAAGGATTTTGCCTCTGGTAAATTGGGCACATTTGTCAGTACCTTTTCGGCAGGACTGCTCCAGGATATTTTCCCTTTTTGGTAATGAAAGGTGGAATTTTGTCTGAAAATATTCAACATTTTCGAACTGAAATCTCTACTCCGTTGCTAAAACACTTTCACATTTACAGATTCATCAAAACTAGCATTTGGGATTGAAAGGAAATGTGTATTTTTCTGCCGTTTCTCAGGGACGTCATTTTACCACAATGCCAGGAGTAGGGGAAGTGACATAACACAACCTATGTCATCTGATGACATCACAGGAAGGGATGCCATTTGACCCCACCCCGAAGTGACATCACAGGAAGTGATAGAACACGACCTTTCACCCCTTCACAAAGCAGGAAGTGGCATAACATAGCATTGTTCTTTACATGTTCTGCAGTACAACCGCAGTAACTCAATTGCTTATGCCCATGTGTTGGTTTGATGGTCTTAAAGGTTGTGCGGCTCTTGGTATACAAGGTATATTGAAAAACAGCTGTGCGTCCACACCGATTGAAAGGGGAAATATAGTGGCTTCACGCCATTCCGCATACCTGCCTGAACATCGTTAGCCAGTCAAGCAGCTTCAATCACAGCGCAGTAGGCATTGGGGCATGGGCAGCGTGAGTACTACTCGGCCTGGTGTCACACGGAGACAGTGGCAATAGTCTTTACAATCCAAGAACACATGGAAATCCTTCTGATGAATGGGATCAAGACACCCTATTATCCAGTCATTATGAGGATACCTTGGTGTGAGTATCACAATTGGTTGTTGAACCGCTCGGCTCAAACCTTTCTAATTTGATGCCTACATGGACACATGGATTGAATCTTGGTTTGTTCCACCTTAAGCAGATAAACCTTCATTGGAGCATACCGTTTCTTGTGGTGAAGAGAGTGGCACCCACTCAGGTTCACTGTCTTCCCCACAGTGCAGAAGAAGATGGATTCTATACGTCACTCTAACGCGGGCACAGAATCACAAAGTGTACACAGGACATGAAGAACCTGCAGTTGGCGGGAACAGAAACATGTAGGAGAGTCGGATGAGTAATACATATCGGGAAGCACAGTGGAGAACCCTGAGGGCCACCTTACAAGTTGAAACCTGTCCATTGAGAACATTTGAACCCATGGATTGTGAGAGGGTGTGAAGCAGCTGTGGCAATCCTGTAGAGCAGGGAGCCATTTGCTGCCACTTTACAGGACATGTAATGACTGACTGCGCACCAGAGGGGCTGATTTGCCCGCCCATGACACCAGTTGGCCTGGCACTGGATCCGTGTTCTCATAGGGCATGTTTCCATCCCATCAATATCTTGGGTGTCTTTTTGCTCTTTGCCCTTCTCTCTTAGGACTGCACGAGCGATGGTGGAATGTCCTCATACCAGAGGGATGCTAATGGATTCCAGTTTGGTTTACTTGTGGCCAGATCACAGAAACGTTGCAATGGTGCAAGTGCAATTGTGCTGGGTTCTAGCACTAGGGCAAACATTGCCCTATTGCAAAAAAACATATGCTTACAATGCACTTTTGCCCCATGGCCAGGTTTGCCCTAGTGCTTATACTATTCTCTATTAGCACTAGGGCATAGTTTGACCAGTGAAAACATTTATTGAAAGAATAGGTTTTTGCCCAAGGGAAAAGTTTGCCCTAGTTCTGATACCATGCAAAATTGCCCTTGTTATGGTGAAAAGGTGTTCTGATATGGCAGCAATGTTTTTTTTATGTAGTAATGCAGTCATTGACCATGTGCTAATATTCAAATGTGCACTTGCACTGGTGCAAAAGTTTTGTAATTTGCCCCCTGGAGTCCTGTAAGTGGGGCTGCAATGAGTTTAGATAGCATTGTTCTGCCTGCTGAGCTCAATCTTTGCACACAAGAAAAACTTATTTTCTGACTTTTAGGTTTGGGGATTAGACCCACTCTCGTGTCTAAGCTTAGACCGTCTCAAGGGTGCTGATATCTGGTGATGAGGCATTTGCACAGAGCCAGGATTGGAGATTTGGCCATATATGGACCAAATGATGACATCCACTTCAGCAGGTTCATGATGGGCACTTGTCACAAACTGTGTCCTGGACCGTCAACATGTAGATTTATTATAGTTGCCTGGCATCCCGGTTAAGCTTTTGTAACATCAGGAGTACATTTTGATAGGAGTTGGGTTCCCTTCAAATTCTTTAAACTAAACTGCACTTAGATGCCAGTATTTCTGTACATCTTGGGGGTGGGGGCAGGCCTGGGCTAATTCTTCTTCTACTCATGCTCTGACAGTTGTGTAACTTGCCCTATCACTGTGGTGTCAGTCAGACACTTACCGCACACCCTGATAGTAGTGAGGAGCAGTAGGGTTTCCATAAGACCCAATGAATGCTGGCTGGAAGGCTTTCCAGCCGAGAACATAAGATAGGTGCCAACGTGGCACGTGATTTCTCTGCCATAAACACAACATAAGCCTCTGAGCGATACAGGAGTGCCAACTTTTGAATTTGCTGCAGAGGGGTTTGGGCGGTGAGGAGCTACGTTTTGGCACAACGCTTGACTGATTAGACCTTCTCTTCTGGTGTTTGTTCTGGGACTAAGGACCTGTAAAGATGGTCCCCACACCATCTTTCTCTGGGCCCCGGCACTCCTGGATGTGGAAAGGAACTCTGAGGCACATCATAAAGCTGAACCAGGTTTTTTCAAAAATACAAGCTCTTTTATTTTCTTCCAGGCAGGACACATCATACAGCAAGGACATCTCTGGAACTCTGCTAAAATCAATAGGCTCACCCTCCCTTTTATACATTTTAGTAAGGTGAGGTAATGGCCTGATCATAAGTACAGCCCCTTTCCTGTCTGTGATTCGTTGACTTATATAGCATGATATGGCATGATCAATGTACAATCCCTCTTCCTAATTGTGATTCGTCGACCTATCTGCTACTCAGAACAAGTCTAAACATGTTTTTACTCACTCATTCCCCCACCATTGTACCCTGGATGAACTTTTTATTAAACAGATCTCCATTGGTGTCATCATGACTCACAGCAATCCACCATTTTAGGAATCGCCTGACCATGCCTGACCTATCACAAAATTGTGGATCACCCTATTTCCGGTCATATTTTGATACCTGGTCCGATCCGTGTCTTGTTTTTTAGTGAAATATACTTTTCATGTACTACTTAACAAACCTTCTCTCATTCAAAACATTCTGACCTCATAAAATACATTGTCCTTTAAAGCGCTTCTCTGTAAGGCACTACAATTCTGATTTCTACAACATTTAGAGTCATTGATCACCCCAATAGTTTATCATCTTTCGGTTTGAAGGGGAGTGGGTCTATCTCTGTTACATTCAGTTTGAGGGGGGGCTATAACCACTTGTATACACTCCCCCTCTGTATAGTATTAAGTCATCTACTCAATACAGACCAGAGCAGGCCCAGGTGCCGTAGGACCCAATTTAGGCAGCACCGGCGTGCCCAAGATGGACTTTAATCATTATGATATGATATGATATGATATGATATGATATCATATGATATGATATGGCATTTATAACGTGCCTATACACAAGTGTTTCAAGGCGCGACGAGGCAAGGGAGGGGGAAACAGGGGAAGACAAACAACGATCCTACTAGGCCAGGTATTATTCAGATCGCGTAAGTGCAAGGGAGGGGAAGGAGGAGAAGTGCGGGGGGGAAGTGGAAGAGGAAAGTGCGGTACATGGGATAAGACAATAGATAAGTAAACAATAAATAAACAATAATCAAAGTGCGGCCAGCAAGTGGCGAGTGAAAGGGTAAGTGCAGACATCCGGTGTCAAGTGCAGGAAGTGGGACCGTAGGGATACAGAAAACAGTCACCAAGTGCAGGGGTAGTCAGGAACCGACTGGCGGGGGAGGGATCTGGGTCCGAGATCGGAGGGTGGCCAGGTAAACCAGTGCAGTTTCTGTGTCAGCCAGGAAATCAGCAAGGGAGAAGAGGAGAAAAAGCAGACGAGAAGAGAAACGTTTTGAGGCGCTTACGGAACCGAAAATGATTCTCCTCAAGTTTCAGGGAGGCAGGGAGGCTGTTCCAGAGGGAGGCCCCAGCCGAAGAGAGAGATCTACCACCAGCTCGTTACTTGGAGAAGCGACTGACCCTGAGAGATTTGGAGGCAGATGAGCGAAGAGGTCGAGAAGGCAGGTATTCTGGAAGAGTGAGTTGAAGGTATTGAGGCCCCAGGCCCCAGAAGGCCTTGTGGACGATGCAGAGGGTTTTGAACTTAATCCTCGCAACCACTGGGAGCCAGTGCAGAGATTTCAGTCCTGGAGAGATACGATCCATGAGCTTGAGGCCAAGGACAAGTCTCACAGTTCTGTTCTGGATAGGTTGCAAAGGGCTGAGAGTAGAAGCAGGTAGATTTAGAAAGAGGCTGTTATAATAGTCCAGCATGGAGAGAACCAGAGCTCTGGAGACAGTGAGCTTCTGGGGGAAGGAGAGGATAGGTAGAATACCTCTGAGGAGGTGTAGCTTGTAGTGTGACTTCTTAGAGACGTCAGAGATGTGAGGAGAGAAGAAGAGTGTAGAGTCGAAGACGACCCCGAGATTTTTAGCCTTGCAGTTGGGAGCAGGAAGGGGGCCAAGAGAGGCCGTCCAGAGAGATACAGGAAAGGAGGGAGTGGGTGTGCCGATTAGGAGAATCTCAGTCTTACTGGCATTAAGGCAGAGGTCATTGGCGACGCACCACTCCTGGATAGCAGACAGACAGTCGGAGATGAGGGAAGTAGAGGAGGAGGTCGAGGGTAGCCTGAAGATGAGCTGAGTGTCATCCGCGTAGCACTGAAAGTTGGGGCAGAGAGCAGCTATGCGGTGGGCCAGGAGTGCGAGGTATTGGATGAAAAGCCAGGGAGAGAGGTTAGACCCCTGGGGGACACCACAAGTATAGAAAAAGATAGCAGAGAGGAAGGACCCAAGTTGAACCTGAGAGGGTCGGTCGGAGAGGAAAGAAGTCAGCCATGCCAGAGCCTGACCAGTGATACCTAGGTTATCACAGAGACGGTTGAGCAGGATGGCATGGTTGACAGTGTCAAAGGCAGAAGAGAGATCGAGCAAGATGAGGACACAGGGGGTGTTGGAATCAAGGTTGGAGAGCAGGTCTTCACGGATGTTCAGGAGAGCAGTTTCTGTGCTTCTGGCAGCTCTGAAGCAAGACTGATGGTCATGAAGACAGCCAACAAATTCAGTTTGGAGATTAAGCTGGGAGATGGCCAGTTTCTCCAGGAGCTTGCCCAGGAAGGGAGTGATGGAGATGGGGCAATAGTTAGCCGGGCAGGAGGGGTCAGCAGAGGGTTTTTAAGAAGGGGGTGCACAAGGCAGTGCTTCAGGGGGATGGGAAGACTCGAGTCCAGTGGCAAAGGAGTGTTTGCAGAAATCAGCAAGGGCAGAAGCCAGGGAGTCAATGTGGTCCTATTAGGATGAGTCGGGCATCAAACATCAACTCTTGCAAGTTGGTTGCTTGGCAATCTGGGAGCAGCTTGTGTGCCAAACACTGGCGGTGTGCGTGCTCTTTAAAAATAAATAATAGAATGTAGTCATATCAAGGCAGCTAAGGCACACCCACCTTGGAGCATTGGGCGTGCTGCTTCCAGTCGAGGCTTATCAACCCTATATTTTTTTTCAGATGAGGTAAAACCCTTTAGTTTCCCCATAGTTGATGCCTCTGGTAGTAGAGAAGTTCCTTCAGAATGGAACTGGTAACTTTCCCAACTGTTTGGGGTCAATGAGCGTCAGGTGGAAACCCATGTACTGATGATGCTGTGCAGTGTTTGAAATGGAAATGCAGAGGTGCAGGTACTCACACTATCCCAGAGTGCCTGCTTACTGTTCAGAAGTCTGCAGGCTTTCTCTCTCACCTGGCCACTCTCTCACAGTGGCCACTATCTACCGACCACCTGGTCAGATCACCTCCTTCTTCTCCGAGTGGGAAGAACTCTCTTCCTCCCTCCTGGCCTCGACCAGTCAACTCCTCCTCCCTGGAGACTTCCAACATTCACCTGGATGCTTCCTACCCACCACGGGACTCTTCCGTGACCTTTGCAACTCTCTCTCTCTATCCTTCATTCTGGCCCAACTCACTTTGCAGGGCATACTCTAGATGATCTGATCTCCTCAAACCTTTCCCTCTCTAACCCTCTCACCACTCCTCTCTCCTGTAGTGACCACTTTCTCCTCTCCTCTCATCTCTCTCTACTCCTCAGGCCAAGCCAAGCCCCACACAGCCACCCACCTTCTTGGTCATTCGACCCATGAAGCGTGTGTCAGTTCAGGCGTTTGCCTCCTATTTCTCTCCCCCTCCTGCACCTCTGGCTGACTCACATCCTGGCACACCCCTTTACATGCTCCACTCGGCTATCTCTGACACTCTTGATATACTTGCCCCTGTCATGAGGATCTGCATTAAGCCTAAAGCCAAGAGCAGCTCTGACTCAGACCTCGTCACCCTTAAACGCAAGTGTAGGGTGGCTTAGAGGAAATGGTTGGCATCTTGTACATCCTCTGACAAACTGGCCTGCCGCCTGCTCCAAAGACAATACCGACTGTGGACTCTGCGGCATCAAAAAACTTGGCCGAACTCTTTAAAATTTGCAAGGATCTGGCCAATCCTGCCTCAGTCTCTTCCTCTCCTGTCCCCTTCCAACCCTCTGAATGGCCCTGGCTTCTCATTTCATCTCTAAAACCCAGGACATCCTGTCCATCCTCTTGCCCTCTCCTGCTTCTCCCTCCATTCTTTCCTCTTCCTCCACCCCCCCCTGTGCTCACCCCCTGACTTCTCTGCCTTTCCTGTCTTCACCCCTGAGAAGGTTTCTAGACAAGTCCGATCTATGAAAGCCTCATCAAAACAAGTTCTTCCATGTTCTTCCAAAACCATCAAGGACCACATTGACACCCTCGGTCCAGCCTTGGCCAACTTCTGAATCCACTCTTCTGGCACTGGACACTTCCCTTTTCCCCTGAAGCACTCTCTTGTGCACCCCCTTCTCAAGAAACCCTCAGCAGACCCCTCCTGTCCGGCTAACTATCGCCCGATCTCCATCACTCCTTTCCTGGGCAAATTCCTGGAAAAGATAGCCATCTCCCAGCTTAATATTCACACTGAATCTGTTGGTTGTCTTCATGACCATCAGTCTGGTTTCAGAGCACCTAAAAGCACGGAAAGTGCTCTCCTGAATATCCGCAAAGACCTGCTCTCTAACCTCAATGCTAATCTCCTCTCTGTCCTCATCTTACTTGATCTCTCATCTGCCTTTGACACGGTCAACCATGCCATCCTGTTCAAACAGCTCTGTGATTACCTGGGTATCTCTGATCGGGCTCTGACCTGGCTGACTTCTTTCCTCTCGGACCGACCCTCTCAGGTCCAACTTGGGTCCTTCCTCTCCACTATCTCTCTCTCTACATGTGGTGTTCCCCAGGGTATAACCTTTCTCCCTGGTTGTTCAACCAATACCTGGCGCCTCTCGCCCACCACATTGCTGCTCTCTGCCCCAACTTTCAGTGCTATGCAGACAACACTCTGCTCACTTTCAGGCTCCCCTCTGCCACCTCTTCTCCTTCTCCCATCCCAAAATGTCTGTCTGCAATCCAGGAGTGGTGCACCGCCAATGATCTCTGCCTGAATGCCAGTAAGACGGAGATCCTCCTCATCGGCACTCCTGCACCTTTTTTTCCTGCCACACTCTGGCTGGCCTCCCTTGGCCCTCTTCCTGCTCCCACCTGTGAGGCTAAGAACCTCTGGGTCATATTGGACTCCACACTCTCCTTCTCTCCTGACATCTCTGACGTCTCTAAGAAGTCAAACTAAAAAACTGCACCTCCTCAGAGGTATTCTTCCTTTCCTCTCCTTCCCCCAGAAGCTGTCTGTCTTCAGAGCTCTGGTTCTCTCTAGGCTTGACTACTGTAACAGCCTCCTTTTAAATCTGCCTGCCTCTACTCTCCGTACTCTGCAACGTATCCAGAACAGAACTGTGAGACTTGTCCTTCGCCTCAAGCCCAGGGATTGTATCTCTTCAGCCCTGAAATCTCTCCATTGGCTCCCCATGACTGCAAGGATCAAGTTCAAGACCCTTTGCATTGTCCACAAGGTCTTCTGGGGCCTGGGAACACAATACCTCCAACTCTCTCTTCCGAAATATCTTCCTACTCTAGCTCTTCACAACTTCACCTCCAACTCCTTGAGGATCAGGCGCTTCTCCAAGCAACGAGTCAGGGGCAGATCTCTCTCTTCAGCTGGCGCCTCCCTCTAGAACAGCCTCCCTGCCTCTCTGAAACTTGATCAGAACCATTTCTGGTTCTGGAAGCATCTCAAGGCTTTCCTATTTGCTTCTGCCTTCTCCCTTCCTCTTCCCTGCTGATCTCCTGTCTGATACCACACTGGTCATCTGGCTACGCTATGAACTTCGGACCCAGGTCCCAGCCCGCCAAGATGCCCACCTGCACGGCCTCCTGGCAACCCTTGCACTTGGGTCTGTATCTGCAACCCTACAGTCCCTTTACCTAAACTTATCAGACACTTGTTGTCCGCACTTAACCCTTGCAGTGCCACCTGCTGTCCGCACTACTTGTTTTTGATCCTGTGTCCTGCACTTGCCCTTCCTCCTCTTCCTTTGGCACTTTTCTCCTCCCCTGTCCACCGCACTTGTGCAATCTCAATTTCACTGGGCCTAGTAAGATCGCTGTCTTTGTTTTCCCTTTGTTTCCACTCTCTTGCATCGTCGCGCCTTGAAACACTTGTATATAGGCACTGTATTAATGTCATATCATATCATATCATATGATATCATATCATATCATATCAAGTACCCTACTCCTGCATTGAAAGTACTAACTTCTTATGAAGAACGGTCTTCCAATTAAAAGAAGTGCAGGTACTTCAGCTTGGCTCGAACATGCCCTTTTAAAGCGCTGCAAAGCTGAGGGGAATACAATGGGCCTCATTACAACGAGTGCGGACCCGTAATGAACGCTCGCCTCATTATGAGGTCTGCTTGTGGGTGCCGCTAAGGACGTCTGGTCAGACCAGACGACCATAGCGGCACCCGCGAGCAGACCAGGATGCTAACAACGGGCCCGTCATTAACGGGCCCGTTGTTAGCACCCTCCCCATTCCCATTGAGCCCTATGGGGGCTCAAATGGGGATGTACCGGTCCCGAGAATGGGAATTACTGGGCCCACCAAAGTCGGCATGGCCCAGTAATTCCCTATTTTCGGGACCTAGTACACGATTTGGGGGTAGCCATGCGGCTTTTAGCGGCATGGCTACCTCCAAACTCGTAATGAGGCCCAATGTCTGATCTAATGTCTTTCACTTCTTTTTAGATGAGGTAGCTCAGTGGGTGACATGCCTGCTGCAAAGACCTCTGACTGGCCTTTAGGTCAGCGGTTCGGACCCAATCACGATGCACCCATACTTTCGTAGACAGTAAGACCACTGGTCATTTTTAGGTTCCCAGAAATATATGTGAGCAAAATAACAAGTACAGGGGACCTTAAAGTGCGAGCAGGATTCGTGGCTCAAAGAGTTAAAAACAAGAAAGACGCTTCGGTAGATTTCAGGGCAAACTCATTTCCATTTCAACCGCAGCCGCCGCTGATGGAAATACCAGGGGTGTTGCATCTTAAAGGGAGGCTGTGTCACGCGTGCAAATGTTGCTAAATCATTGTTTACGACAACAGTGCGCAAGACGGCGGCGGAAGTTCCTCTTTAAAGCAATTATTTCTGGCAGGCCGCTCGGCGCGCCCGCTCGCCATGATTAGTTTTTATCCCGCAATGAAAGTGCGGGCGGGAAGCAATACAGCTTTCTTTGCCACGTGCCTCCTGTCTGTGACGAGGGCCAGAGAGCTGGGCGCTACTGGAAGGCGCCCTCGCGTGCCCCAGAGCTTCCTTTCTCTGCCACCTGCAGATCGTTGCATGAGCTTTGCAGGCCATCAGCAGCAGCTGGCATGGTGTGTTAGACGGGCTGCTTGCTCTGTAGTGACATGTCAGCCTCAACTTCCGGATGCTGGCTTTTCTCTTGTCATTTCACTGTGTTATTTGCCTTGATGAACTATCTCGGCACCCTGACAGGTGTGGTGTCACGTGCCCTGACGTGGAAGGTCACGTGACACGGAAGGAGGAGGAGCAATAAAGGAATCACCGGAACTGGCGGGTTCACGCCAGTCCGGGTTTATGCAGCACAACGAGTGGTCGCGTAGTCTTTGCAGCACCGCGCCCTGCATGCCGCGTGTCCCAAGCAAGCCTCAGCCATGGGCCCGCTTCGCCTTCCCGCTGCCGCCCGCATCACAGGCGGCAACAGACATCACACTGGCGACGAGGCGGTTAGTGGATTGCGCACCTCCCGGCATCGGAGAGAGCCGCCGCATCCACGGACCCGCGCAACGTCGCGGACACCGGTAAGCACCGACTCCGGCTCCGCCCACGATCCAAACCAAGACATACTTTCAGTCCCCACCGGCCGCGCACGGAGCAGCGCTCGTTACGCGCTGGTGAAAAAAAAAAAATAAATAATAAAAAAAAAAATAAAAAGGCACAACCTGCTGCACCCGCGCCCCAGGAGAACCGCAGACCATATAATCATACGCGGCCCGCGCGTATTATACGCGGCCCGCTCCGCACTGCAGCGCTCCACGTGGGATCACGTGCCATCCTGTAACAGTGCCCCAGCGGCAACAATAAGCTCACCAGTGACGCTCAGCCTCCAAAGACACTCGGTGGCACAGCATGTCGAGCCCAAACACTAGCCCTGCAAGAATTGGCACCAACTCATCATCAAGGAGGAGCATCACCGATGAGCGCAGCGACCCTGCGCTGACGACATTCATGCCTCCATTCGACCCCTTCACCAGCGGGGCTGCCATCAGGTGGGAGATATGGCTGCAGCAATTTGAGATGCATCTTGAGGCCAGAGACATTACCGTACCCAAAAAGATGCGCACCTTCCTCCTACTCAACGTGGGGTCAGCGGCCCTACGCCTGTTCAACGCCTCGCCAAACCGTGGGAGCGATATCAACTACGCAGCAGCGAGGGCCGCGCTCACCAACATGTTCAAACCCGATCTCAACCCAGACTATGAGCGGTTCCATTTCTGTATGGCGAGACAATGTGAGAAAGAGACGGTGGACAAATTTCACGCTCGCCTACGCGAAATGGCCGTGGGCTGTGAATTCCCGGACGAGGAATTCACCATTCGCCTCCAGATCATCAATGGGATTTCCTCTGAAAAGCTAAGAAGGGCAATCCTATCAGAGAAGAACATGCGGTTGTCCCGCATTCTCGAGACGGCGCGTCTCCGCAAACAGACAGAGGACCAAGTGGCGGTAATGGAAGCAGCCATCCAGAGATTGCCGCTAGACAGCCCCGGACCCGCAGAAGACGTAGCGGCCATCTCCAAGCAACAAAGCACTCGCCCAAAACAGAACCAGAGGCCTCACCCATCCCAAGGACGAGACCAAGCCTGCAAGTGGTGCGGAGGCCCATGGCATAAAGGCGAATCCTGCCCCGCATGGGGATCCACATGCAGAAAATGCAATCGCCTTAACCACTATGCAGCCGTCTGCCTGAATCCGCCGAACAGGAATGACAAAGACTACGGCCCGCGCCCAGCACAAGAACAATGGAGAAATTTCGCGCCCAGAGAATCTTCCCGCCAACAAGTGCGGAAAGGTAAAGCTAGAGCAGTCGATGAGTCCCAAAGGTCCCCAAGCACGAGTGACAGCGACGACAGCGACAGCAGCTCATCCCCCGAAAGGCGAGACAAAGGGAGGAAGAAAAAGGGGAAAAGACAAGTGCACCGAGTACACCTAATATCAGCAGTTAAATCACGCCGATCACGCCAGAAGAAGAGACCATCGTGCACAGTCCTCTCCAACGGAGACCCGCTCAAAGTAGTATTTGACACCGGCGCAACAGTAAACGTCATGCCAGTGAGGGCATTCAACAGACTTCACCCAAAACCAGAACTCCACAAGAGGAAAGTCAGGCTGTATGCCTATGGGTCCAAGAAACCCCTCCCAGTGCGCGGGTCATTCAAGTCAGACTTTGCCCACAATAACACCAATTGCCATGCACGGATCTACGTCGTAGATGCCGGCTGCGAGACTTTATTAAGCTGCAGAACGGCCGAGAAACTGAAGCTGATACACTTCGCATTCAGCGTTCAACACGACGAACTCCACAACCTCCTAGGACGACACAAGAAGCTGTTTCAGGGCATCGGGTGCCTAAAAGGGAGAACCATCAAACTCCACATAGACCCTACCGTTGAACCCAAGGCAGTACGACACAGACGGATCCCATTTCACCTGAGAGGCGCAGTGGAAAAAGAACTATCCAAGCTCGAAGAGGCGGGGATCATAGAGAGAACATCAGGCCCGACCCCGTGGGTCTCCCCGATGGTGGTAGCCCAAAAACCGAAACAGCCTAATGCAGTAAGGATATGCATTGACATGAGGCTTCCCAACGTAGCCATCGGCCGAGAACGCCATGTAACTCCCACCATCGACAAGCTCATCGTAGATCTCACGGGAGCGAGATCAGCAAACTCGACCTCCGTTCTGGATATCACCAGCTAAGACTATCCAAAGAATCAAGATACATTACCACGTTTTCGTCCCATCTCGGCCTAATGAGGTATAAGCGACTTAATTTTGGATATCGTCCGCCGCGGAAGTCTTCCAGCACGAGATCCGCAAAGTCATCACAGGGCTAGCAGGTACCACCAACATCAGTGATGATATCCTTGTGTACGCCTCAGACAAAGACGAACACCACCGACGTCTAGCAGCAGTCTTAAAGAGGCTTGAAGAGGCGGGTTTGACACTCAATGCGGAAAAGTGCGAGTTCAGCAAAGACGAACTATGCTTCTTCGGCTACATATTCAGCGCAGCAGGAGTATCCCCAGACCCATCTAAAGTACATGACATAAAGGACTTTAAGCCACCCCAGTATGCCTCGGAAGTGAGAAGCTTCATGGGGATGGCAACCTACTGTGCACGTTTCATCCCCGATCTCGCCAGCATTGCGAGCCCACTTAGGGAGCTAACTAAGAAGGACCAAAAGTGGGAGTGGACTGAGGTACACCAGCAGGCGTTCCAACAGATCAAAGACACCCTGTCCGCCTCCACCACCATGGCATTCTTCAACGTAGAGCGGCAGACTGAACTCCTCGTCGATGCCAGCCCAGTGGGCCTAGGAGCAGTGCTGACCCAAACCGACAGTGAAGGCAGAGTGTTCCCCATCGCGTTTGCCAGCAGAGCTCTCACGAAACCCGAGCAGAACTACGCCCACATAGAAAAGGAAGCCCTGGCCATCCTGTGGGGGTGCCGCCACTTCAAGGTATACCTGTTGGGAAAGCAGGCAAAAGTTTTCTCCGACCATAAACCCCTGATCCCGATATTCCGGGGTTCCGCCCCTCACCCTCCTGCCCGCATAGAGAAGTGGATGCTGCAGCTGCAGCTGTACAACATTGAGGTGGAATATCGGCCAGGATCAGACAACCCGGCAGACTACCTGTCCCGCCATCCGCGACCCGCTACAGACAGCGAACAACACCACGCGAGAGAAACGGATGAGCATGTCTGTCACGTGGTGGCCTGTGCCCGGCCGCGAGCCCTGACACTGCAGGAAGTAGTGCAAGAGACAAAAGAGGACACCATCCTGCAATACACGGCCTCCGCCATTCAATTGGGAAGCTGGAAAAACTATCTCATGTCAATGACCCACCGTACAGTGTCAGCTCAAGCCAAACTCAGAGCCCTGTTTGGGATCAGGCACGAACTCTCGATAGCACCGGAAGGGGTACTTCTGAAAGGCCACCGAATCATACTGCCTGAATCCCTCGAAGAAAGGGCGCTCAAATTAGCCCACAGTGGACATCAAGGGATTGTCAAGTCTACGGCGTACCTCAAGTCCTGAATGTGGATGCCGAACATGAACCAAAGAATAACGGAGCTTGTAGAGTCCTGTGCAGCCTGCCAGGCGTCCAGGAGGCCGGAGAACCCAGAGCCAATCAGCAGTGTCCCACGAAGCTGCAAACGGTGGGACGCAGTCAGCATGGACCACTGCACCATTGCCGGCGAAGGGTACCTGCTCGTAGTGATCGACAAATTTAGTAGATACCCCGAAGTAGAGCATGTGGCATCCACCAACGCCGAAACCACCATCCTCACGCTGGAGAAGATGTTTGCCACGCATGGCATCCCGAGGAAAGTGAAAAGTGACAACGGACCATCATTCACCAGTCAGGAGCTACGTGAATTCTTCAAAGAAGTGAACCTCAAACATCAGCGTATTACCCCGAGATGGCCTCAAGCAAATGGTGACGCGGAACGTTTCATGGGGTCACTAAACAAAATCATCAGAATCGCCAAGGAGCAAGGGCACCCCTGGTTGAAGACAGTGTATCGGTTTCTGAGAACACACCGGCAAACCCCACACTCAGCCACCGGGATCAGCCCAGCAGCCCTCATGTTCGGAGTACCGATAAAGGCGGAACTCCCCTTACACCCCCACTGGATAGCACCAGAGCCGGACATCCCAGAAATGGACGCAAGGCAGAGGAGGCACAACGAGCAAGAAAGCATCGCCAGACGAGCGTGCCATAGAGAACTAAACCCAGGGGACACGGTCCTCGTCAGGAACCGGGCACCGCCGAAGAAGATGTCCCTCAATTTTGAAGTTCGCCCATGGACAGTTAAGACCGCCAACCATAGCATGGTCACTGCCACCCGAGGGGGGGAGACCGTGACCAGAAACGTGTCCCACTTCAGGAAGGTACCACCGGAAATGTGGGAAGAACACCCATCATCTCCGAGAGAAGAGACGACCTGCACGCCCCAAAGACGCACACCACCGAGTAGCGAAAATGCGCCGGAAGAAGCGGACAGGCCGCACCCGCAAGAGGTGAAGACTGGAGCAGAGACCACCATAGAAGACCCGCTCAGGGAAAGGAACACCCGCTACAGCCTGAGAGAGAAGCCCAAGCCGTCATCTCGCCTCCAGGGATATGTCGTGGACGGAGTATACCGTCAAGGACTGATGCAGAGAGACGGTAGTCCAAGTTAAAATGTTTTCTGGTGATATTTGTGAAATTGCCTCCAAGTTGGGGAGGAATGTGGTGTCACGTGCCCTGACGTGGAAGGTCACGTGACACGGAAGGAGGAGGAGTAATAAAGGAATCACCGGAACTGGCGGGTTCACGCCAGTCCGGGTTTATGCAGCACAACGAGTGGTCGCGTAGTCTTTGCAGCACCGCGCCCTGCATGCCGCGCGCCTGAGCAAGCCTCAAGCAGGGGCCCGCTTCGCCTTCCCACTGCCGCCCGCATCACAGGCGGCAACAGACATCACAACAGGTGCTAGCGCATGCAGGTCCTCGTTACCAATGCACTGAAGCCCCCCACAAATACATTAAAACAGATAGCTGTTCATCAAATACATGAGGAGGAATTAATATTCCGATTACTCACCAGAAATCTTCATTTTACTTATTATGAGGGGGTTTGTCGCTTTGCAGGGGCTCCCACCCAATGAGAAGTAACATTGCCCATCCTCTCTTTCACCTGGCATAGCAGAAAGGGCACAGATGCCATCACCCAGTCCTTGATTGACCACTTGCCACGATACCCAACCAGAGAGGTCTGAGCAAGCAAGCAATCAGAGCCAGCGTTTCATTCTGTCCAGTATGGCTGATGGAACATATCACTCGTCATGGTTTCCAACCAATCAGGTAGCCAGAAAACTCAGGTCACTCCGATTGGCCAGAATGTAGGGTGCGCTCAGTGCTTTAAGTGGGCCGGGGCCTGCCGGGGCCGGGCCCCGCCAGTCTCCAGAAAGTGGGGCTGAGCCGGGGCCCTGCCGGGGCCCCCCGGTCCCACCACGCCATGGCAGGACGCATTATCCCGCCACGGCCGCAGCCGCGACGGGAGATGCGCCCGCCAGTGTAACGTTCGGCAAGTGGACAGAAGTGCCAGCCAGCCGCAGCGTCGCTGAGGCTGGCTGGCACTTCTGTCAGTCACTGTAACTTCCCTGATGACCCCCCATCTGAGGGGTCATCAGGGAAGTTACAGTTCCTTTGTTTGCCCTCGCCAGGTGACTGACCCTCTGTGAACCTGAGGGCTCCATGATCTAATATGCAGATTAGATCACGGAGCCCTCGGGTTCCCAGAGGGTGAAAGACGCCTCGGGCTCAGTGATCTCTGCTCAGAGCAGAGATCACAGAGCCCGAGGCGCCTTTCTCCATCGGCAAAGCTTTATAAAAGATGCCTTGAAATGTGTACGTTTCAAGCCATCTTTTATGAACATAGAAATATGTTACAAATGTCTATGTTTATAAAAGGTGGCTTGAAAAGTACACAAACCATAGTAAGGTAAGCACACAAGTGTGCGTAACTTACTATGGTTTGTACACTTTCAAGCCACCTTTTATAAACATAGAAATATGTAACATTGCTATGTTTATAAAAGAAGGCTTGAAAAATACACAAACCATACTAGTACGCATACAAATATATAAATGCTCTACTACATTTATATATTTGTTTGCGCACCCTACTATGATTTGTGCACTTTTAGGCCACAAACACAGCGGATGCCACGCCCCCAAACGAGGGCCCCCCCTCAATTTCTTACCCCACTTAAAGCACTGGGTGCGCTGGCCATTTCACACCTGTGTGCGGTGGTAATGTGACCATGGGGGATGTGGCTACGGGAAACTATGTGGGGGAGATAATAAAAGGGAGTGGGAAAGCCCGGGAAGGGCACTGCTCCAAGACGGTAAGACGTATGTCTGTGTCTCTGTTATTCTACCGAGTGTGGTGCCTACACGGTACCGCTCCCCCTCACACTACAGCACATTGGCGACGAGGAGGAAACAGCACCATCGCAACCCATGCCGCAACCCCATCAGGTAACGCTGCGCCACTCCGCAGGAATGCCCTAGCACACAACAGGCCTGCAGACTCACTCGTGGAGTCGCACCGACATGATTGTTCCATCGCTGGGATTGCTGGCTCCTGCTACGCTTAACGTGAGTACCACCAACGTGCTAGCGCTGACCCAGCCCACCATGTTTAATGCCAGCAACTCCCACACAAAAGAGTTACTTTGAACTCACGGCCCGTGCTGCAGCCTGCAGTTACCTCAAGCGGCCACAGGAGGTCGCCAGAGTCACGGCACGTACGCCTCCCTCACAAGGGACCCACCGTTACTCATGTACATGGAGAAGCCTGGGAGAACCACAAGCACCGACCAGGGGTCACTAGAGCCCTCGCGCCACACAGAAATCCAGGGCCTAGTTTGAGTACACCCTCCAGTGCACCAGAAAAGTACACCCAAGTAGCGAGAATCCTCCAGCCACTGGAATCCCATGGTTAGCTCCACCGCAGGAACCCAGCTGTCCACAGCACCGTCAAGTCCTTAATAGAATTGCAGCTCACCCCGCCACATCACCTGCCAGGACACCAACCCAAAACCCAGACTCCAGCACATGGTTTGACACAACGCAGGGCATGTTTATGAAACCCTTTGAGTCGTTGGCCCGAGAGCTGCTCTCTGCTGGGAGCTATGGGTGCAACAGTTTGAAGTAAGCCTAAAGTCAAGGAAAATCATGGACGATGAAGAAAAAAGAATCTTGGCACAGTCACTGAGACTCTTTAATGCCCTCCCAAACAGAGGCACGGAAGATGACTACGATACGGCAAAGACAGTCCTAACCAAGAAATCAAACCCTAGCTAAGCCCAGATTTTGAACGCTTTAAAATGAGCCAAGCACGGCAGTGGGCGCAAGAGAACATTGACGATTTCCATGACCGACTGCGAGAAATGGCCATTGGCTGTAACTTTCCCAATGAAGAGTTTGCTGTCAGACAACAAGTCATAAATGGCCTCTCTGAAAAACTTCAAAGGACTATACTATCAGAAACCAACCTCCCACTGGAGACCATCATCAGCCTGGGGCGACAGCGTGAGAGAAGAGGTGAGCACATGGCGGAAATGGAGCAGATGATCAGCCGCCTACCACTCGACACCGAAATCCAGAACAACAGCATGACGACCATCAATGCAGTGCAGCACAGCAAATCTCAACACATGCCAGCACCACCGGACAGGCCCAAAGACTGCCTATGGTGTGGCGGCCGATAACACAAAGAAGAACCGTGCCCAGTGTATGGTACTGCATGCTACAAATGTGGGAAAATAAATCACTATGCATCTGTATGCCTCAGCTCCAGGAGCACGAGAGAACAATCACCTCAGAAGAGATCACGAGAATGGAAAAGTGGCTCAAGGCCCAGGAACATGCAACCGTTCTGCCCAAGGCAACCAGACCAATGCCCGCAGAGACAGCCCACCATAGTCCGCAACAGGCCCAGAGGCTGAGCCCATGTAGTCAAAGGAGAAGAAACCGGAGCAGCAGCAAGGATGATGACCAATCAAGCAGGGAGCACTCCCCGGACCGTACAGCCCAGTACCAAAGGCCAGGAAAAGAGAAAGCGCACATGATATCAGCAGTCAAGCCAGCCAACAGACATCAATTGCACAACCCCAAATTGCACCACAGGTGTGTAGTAACAGTGGGGGAAATCCCAGTGAAGATGATGATTGACATCGGCGCCACCGTAATTGTCATGCCAACAACAAAATTCGACAAGCTCCACCCCAGACCAACCATACAGCCCAATCCCATTCAGCTATTCGCCTACGGGTGTAAGAAGCCTCTACCAGTCTTAGGATACTTCAAAACATGCCTCACCTATGGTGAAAGGAGCTGCAATACACACATCTATGCAGTGGACACTGGAATCAAAACACTACTCAGGTACCCCACTGCTGAAAAATTCCAGCTGATCCTGTTCACATTTGAGATACCCACAAAAGAAATCGACCACCTACTGTCTAAACACAAGAAGCTGTTTCAAGGTATTGGATGCCTGCGAGGGAGAACAGTGAAACCCCACATAGACCCCACAGTGGAACCACAAGCAGTACGCCACTGAGGGGTACCGTTCTACATGTGAGCAGTGATAGAGGTGGAAATCAACAAGCTATAAAACCTCAAGATAATTGAGGTCGTAACAGCAAAGCCTCAACAACCACAAGCTGTACGAATTTGCATTCACATGCACCTACCCAACGTTGCTATTGGGCGTGAAAGGCATATCACCCCGACGGTGGATGAACTGATAGTAGACCTGACAGGTGCCACCATGTTCAGCAAGCTAGACCTCAGGTCTGGATATCACCAGATCCGTCTAGAAAGGAGTCGTGGTACATCACGACTGTCTCGTCACACATGGGGCTGAGAACATACCGTCGGCTACATTTTGACACATCCTCCGTGGCTGAAGTGTTTCAGCATGAAATAAGGAAGGTGCTACAGTACCTACCCAGAATCACAAATGTCCATGATGACATACTACTATATAGCAAGATGGAGGACGAGTACAACAGACAGCTTGCAGCAACACTCCTGAGACTGGAAGAATTCCAGTCAACTCCAAGCTTCTTCGGATATGAATTTTAAAAAAAGCGGTATCCCGGATCCTGGCAAAGTCGCTAACATCAAAAACACCCAAGCTCCCACGAACCCAAGAGAGGTCCGCAGTTTCCTAGGGATGGCAACATACTGCAGACAATTCCTCCCTGACCTGGCCACCAGGACCCAGTCAACGTGGGAGTATGTTGAAAGACAAGAAGCCGTGTTCCAGAAGATAAAGGATTCCCTGTCTCACTGATCCCATGGTGATTTTTGATGCATCACAAAAGATCACATTTCTGGTCGATGCCTGTCCTGTTGGCCTAAGAGCAGTACTGACACAGACCCACTGAGATGGAACAGTAGTCACCATTGCATTCGCGAGCTGCACATTCACCCCGACAGAAGGAAACTATGTGCACATTGAGAAGGAAGTGCTTGCCATTATATGGGGATGTCAACACTTTCACGTATATATTGTAGGACACCCGGTGAAAGGACTAACTGACCACAAACCCTTAGTCCCAATATTCAAAGGGTCAGAACTGCACCTCCCATCTAGGATGGAGTGCTGGCTGCTCCAATTGCAACAGTTCAACCTGAAAGTACAGTACCAAGCAGGAGCGGACAACCCGGCAGACTTCCTGTCACGACACCCAAGACCCACCACAACAACAGAATGCGAGGCAGCCAAGGAAACAGATGAACATGTGTACCACATTATCGAGTGCACCAAGCCCAAAGCAATGAGGCTAGATGAGATGAAATCCGAAAACAAATAAAGACACTTGCCTTCAGATTGCCAAAGAAGCCATACTAACGGGCAAATGGAAAACATTTCTCACTGCAGTTGCCATCGAATGCCACAAGCACAAGAACTGATGCAAAGGCTATTTGGAATCAGACACAAGCTGTCAACCTCGCCAGAGGGACTGATCCTCAAGGGCCACCCCATCATGGTACCCTCCAGCCTGCAAGAACGGGCACTTCAACTCATGCACAAATGGCACCAGGGCATTGTGAAGACTCAAGCGTTCCTCAAATCACGTGTATGGATGCAACAGATACAACAAAAGGTCATGTCCCTAGTGGAAACATGTGCATCATGCCAAACCACCCGCCAGCCAGGTCTGCCAGAGCCCATGGACTGCACCCCCAGAAGCGAGCACAGATAGGATGCAGTGAGCGTGGACTTGTGGCGGGGGATGATTACACACAGTACCCTGAGGTGGAACCAGTCAAATTCATTGATGCAGCCTCTGTAATGACAGCACTGGAGAAAATGTTTGCCGTCCATGGCATTCCGTCATCGCTCAAGAGCGAAAATGGCCCACTGTTACGAAGCAAAGAGTTTTAGCGATTCCTCAACAACATTGGAGTTTGACACAACCATGTCACGCCATATTGGCCTCAAGCCAATGGAATAGCCGAGAGAATCATGGCCTCCATTAACAAATGCATACAAATCGTCAAAGACTGAGGGTGACCATGGCTACCAGAACTGTACTGGTTCCTCCAGTCCTACCGAAAAAAACGCCTCACCCAGCTACACAAGTGAGCCCAGCAGCCCTCATGTTTGGGGTGCCCCATCCAGGCATGACTTCCCCTATACCACTCTTGGTGCCTCCCCACACAGACCTGGATAGAATAGAACAGAGAAGACAAGAACACAACACGAGAAAAGATTGAACGAGGAGAGCAACACCAAGTGACCTACAGGTGGGAGACACAGTGCTGGTCAAGAACCGAGCCACTCCAAGAAAGATGATACTTCCATTCGAGTCAATACCCTGGACAGTCACTCACCAAGACCATGGGCTGGTGACCGCACCCCGAGGCTCTGAGAAAGACACACGAAATGTGTCCCACTTCAGGCAGATACCAAGCACCACCTGGCATGAGACTCAAGCTGGAGAAACCCCCATGAGAGCAGACCTCTGGACACCAGAGCAAGCGCCCAGAGTAGAGGGTCAAGGGGAACCGACGGGAGCAATGCCAGAATAAAGCCCGCGACCAGAGGAAACCCTGATGGACACCACCGGGCCTGCCACCCCGAGGAGGGAAGACGGGGATGATACTCGCTTTGCTGACGACCAGAACCATTCACGCAACTGCGTGGATTCCTCTTGGATGGCATATACCAGAGGTCAAGAACCGGCAAGGCGCACAGCCACAAACCGTAAGATTGTACAGCTTAAAGCCAGTTAAAAGAATGGCCTCAGGTCACATTGCATGAGGCAACTGTTGAAATATTCCAAATGTTCATGTTTGCTATCCATGTTGAAGAGGGATGTGATGGTCATGTGACCATGGGGGACGTGGCTAGGGGATCCCATGTGGGGGAGATAATAAAAGGGAGTGGGGAAGCCTGGGAAGGGCACTGCTCCGAGACAGTAAGACCTTTGTGCGTGTCTCAGTTATTCTACCGAGTGCAGGGCCTGCATGATGCTGGGTGATGACTAGTTATTCGAAAACAAAGGGAGAGACTGGGCCCTCCGGTCCTCCTCCTGTTTCAAGTACAGGAGCCTGTGGTTAAAGTGGGATCCTTGAACGAAAGGACTGCCTGCTGCTTGTGAGCTGGCGCACACTGGTGTCACACCATTTGGTGCACCCAGCACTTCTTTTGTTTAAAAGGAGGGGCTGGGTGCATCAAAGGTAATAATGCCAGTGTGCCCCAGGTCCAACTTTTACCAGCAGAGCCCCCGCCCTTAATCGAGGGGGGGGGGCTCTCATTAGGGGCTGTCCTTAGGCCACAAACCCCAACTAGGACCCTCCCTTAATTTCCAATACCACTTAAAGCACTGTGCCCCTTGTAAGTTTGAGTCTGTGCAACTGTGCACGTCTGGCCGCAGTTGTTGTTGTGGCTGCCTTCAGATGAGTATGTTATCAGCATCTTGAAGCCAAAGCACCACAGACGCCCAAGTTGCCTCCCCAGAACCTACATGCATTTAATGACTCAAAATATGAGTGCAAACAAAGTGCTTTTAAAGCTGCCATTCATTTCCCACAATTACTTCTTGCTTGACACCAAAAAAAACAAATTTGTTGTTTGAAACTGCAGTTGTAATCTCATCTGGCAAACAGTAAGCAGCGTGCCTGTGTTAAGGCATTTTGAGAAGCAGGCGACTGGGCCACAGGTCCTTGTGAAATGAGTATAAAGTATTGAAAGTAGTACGAAAGTTTAGACAGCTCTCAAGTTGCCCCTTGTCAGGTGTAAATGGTTCAGCGAGTGCCGGGACATCGATTTGCATTCTGGTAACTGTAGTCCCCATACAACAATTTCTTATTGATGTTCTTATAAGGATCTTCTCAGAATCTTCAGACTTATAAGATTTTATAAGCACTCAATAAGTGTTATGGTGCCATGTAAGTTGTTATCAAGTTGTTATTGTTGTGCCACTAGCTTTCCAGAAGTTCTTATAAGTTTACTGATAAGAATCTTAAAAGGCATTTTCATGTGGGCCCTCATTTATAATAGAAAAATAACATTTGAACAGCCTTTATTTTGAAAAATTCCCAAATCGCATACCGTGGAGAACCAGCAGCATCTTTAGCATGTACGTGCTTTGTGCTCCTCTAAATGCAATGTTAAATGTCCAGGACACCGCGTGGGAAAGGGAAGAGAAACAGTGAGATGAACTTGCTTTTATGCTTTCATTTTTCCACTCCCTCTTGTGAAAATGTAAATGCCGCCTGCAAGCCCTCTTTTCAGCTTGTGTTTACAAATGGATTCCTATGGGATCAGCCTAGTCTTGACCAGGGGAAAAACCAAATCCATACAAATCCATTTGCTGTACGGCTGCATGAAAATCTCATGCAGGTGTGAAACGAGAGGCGCTGATGAGACCGAAGAGGACTACATGCCCGAGGCCATATCTCCAGTTTCTTCCCCTCTGCAATCTCATCACTGCTGGATAATGAGACCGGGTGTTCCATTAATGCATCCATTTAACACCCTGCCACCTTTGAATAAATAAGTGTGCATGATCAAGTGGTGACATTAGGGGAGACAAATAGGCTGTAGTTTGTCAAAATGACTAGGGGTGGTCAAAACGTCTGCCTGCAAAGCAAAAAGTGCAGAATTCGTACTGGAATCCGCTTCTGCCCATTCTGCGAAATCAGCATTTCTTTTTCTATCTGTGCTAGTTTTGCACAGTGACACAAGAAACTTTGTGCAGACCTTTTCCGAACTTTGTGAGTTTCGCACAGCAACACGAGAAACTTTGCACAGGCCTTTTTTTAATCTGTACTAGTAGAGGTGTTAGGTTCACACAGTGGCACGAGAAACTTTGCACAGGGTCTTTTCGATTTTCACTGTTTTCAATTTGTGCTGGGTTCATGCAGAGGCACGAGAAACTTTGTGGTGCTCTTTTTGATTTGTGCTGTGTTCGCGCAGAGGCACCAGAAACTTCACGCCACTCTTTGCGATGTGCGTGGGTGGCGGAACAGCAAATTGGAGAGACGCAGATTGAAATCGGACAGATTTCACTTCCACTGCTGTCAAAATGGAATCTACCAATTTCAGCTAGTCTTAAAAATGACTGGATGTAGTTGAATTCATCATGGCTTTGGCAGCCATTTTCATTGCATATCACAATCGCCTCGAAGATGATAAAACATGTTTTCCTGCCAAACAAGTGAACCTATCGCAATGAGCCAGTTATATCAACATTTACTAAAATATGTATTTGTAGCTTTTTGTGTCTTTACAACCTCTGGTATCACTTGCTATTGTGTTGGGCAATCCTTACCCTAATTACTGTCACCATTTAGTTTTTAGTTTTGGCTATTAGGTGGTGCTTAAGTGCCACCAATAAGCCAAAACTATTGCATATGGGTACAGCTAAGGGAAGTTATGTGAGGTGGGGAACACAGCGTGTAGGTGGTGTTTGGTTATTTACTGACCCATTGATTGCCCATGGCCATGCTAATCCCTATGGCCATTCCCACCTGCAACCTGCCCCACCCTGCTCAAAACACATCCTCCTGGGGTCTTTTTGAGAAAATGTTAAGCAGTAACATCAAACTTGTGATGTATACTGCCCTTCCAAGATATTTCAAAGCAGTCCCCTGAGAGTTAATGGCTTAATTGCCGCTGTAAATGGGCTACTGGTTTCATAAATCAATCACTTAACCAAGTATGCCTTCAGCCACTTCATATGTTAGCAGTGCCCTTGCATCTGTTCCTTGCACTGAAGTCCTGTAAAACAATCACTGACAAAGCTTACATATCGGGCTTGTGTATAGGTAGTACATAGGCATTTGCCAGGCACTGCTTTCATAGTGCCACATACTCACAAACAAATTTCAGCTGCAAATGCCCATCCCATCCCATGCCAACACTCAAACAAAAATGGTTGGCTTTCCCAAAGCTTGTTTTGCATGCATTCCTTCTATTTTCTAAATGCTTACGTGTATTGTAGCTGTTTTCTGTACACTTTCAGTAACATACTGGCTGCACCTCCCCTTGTTGTCTGCTGCACTTTAGTACTAGTCCACTTCTCTCCTCAGAGTGAAGTCGTTCCCCTATATGACAGCTAGCATTATAAGGGAGGATTATCTCAAGGGAAGCAATACTTAACTCTATAGGTTGATCTTCACAAACCCCCGTACAGAGGACCTTTACGAAACCCTCCTAACATCCATGAGCAGAGGGACACAACCTATCTGATCATCAAGTTCCAGTCCTGTAGTCACACCTTCCACCCCACCAGCCAGACTATATTTATAAGTGGCACTGAACGAGCTTAGGGATACAGACTCAGTGACTTGGTTTCACCTACAGGACAATTAACTCTTACACGATTCTTTTTAAGAGGAGCCACCTCTGCAGCTTTTGTTTACAGCTGTCACAGTTGGGGTGCATTTGACTGACAATGCATCCCCAGCCAGGACATTAGCACTGGCTAGTTGACTATTGCTCCATTTTGACTCTTGTAATTGGGGAGGGGGGTGGTCAGCAGTGACACAAGGAGTTTCAGATATTCTAGATAGTTGTGCATCCCTTAACATACATAATTGTCTTTTGCTGCACACATGCACATAGCTTTTGGCTAAATATGCATTTGATACATTCCTGGGATGTTATATTAATCTCTTTGTCCTGTGTAAATTGAAAAGAGAACATAAGGACATAAGGATATTCCAGTAATTTCCTCCTTCTGTGTAAATTGAAAATACAATATTGGAATATTCCATCAATCTCCTCCTCTATAAATTGAATAGACAATATTGGGATCTTATATTAATCTCCTCCTCTATACATTGAAAAGACAATATATTGGATCTTACATTAATCTCCTCCTCTATACATTGACAAGACAATATTGTGATCTTACATTAATCTCCTCCTCTATAAATTGCAAAGCCAGGTTGGGCTTCATATTTCATGATCTGTTTATTAGACACACAAGCATCCTGCCTGACTTTTCCTCTTTCTTTTGTATATTGGTTTTAGAAATATTTTTGACTGAGGCACGAAGGGTGTAGCAGAGAAGAAAGGCCATACAATGAAACAGTTTACAGCAGTCCAGACATTTACATTTTCCTGTGAAATAAAACACATATAAACACATTCATCACGTTAAGAAAGTTCATGGTTTCCCACGTGAAATCATTTTGCCTAATATAACCTTGACAAAAACATTTCTATTTTCCATGTGATAAACTTCAAAAGGTTCAAACATCCATTGGCCGATTGTGGGGGGGGTTAATAAGTCTCTAATGACATGCTATCATGATTAGAGTCACCATGATAGAAATTAAAATGGAAAAAAACTCGAAAAAGGATGTAATTTACTCTTTAACAAAAAACATACTGCATGGATATTGATATGATCAAATATCCCGTAATCTAAGTTATGTTTTTCAGAACCCTTGCACCAATACCTCCTGTGCTTTGTACATTCGATGACTGATGTCCAAGATATGCATTTGGAGTTTGGAATAAAGGTTAATTTACTGTGGCCTGATGCCACCATTTACCATTTTGGGGCAAGATTATCTACCATTTGCACTACTGATATAAAGTGAGCAAATGCATTAAGAAGTATTTGTAGATTTGTTCGGTTTTATTTGACTGAATGTTACATTTGATCGAATTTGGCCAGGAACATTCGATTGAATAAAATCAAACAATTAGGCTAATACATATCGAACGTGAGGAGCGGGGGTTGCACGGGTGTCTCCCGCTCCCTATGTTCAGCACGTATTAGCCTTGGGAGGTTGCAGGGGTGTCCGCCAGTTCCTCAATATCAGAGGTGGGGGCCCGAAGAAAAAAAAGGACCCTGCGGCGTCGGATCTGACCCACAAAGCTGTGAGGCATGCAACATCATACAAAATGATGTTGTATGCGGTCAGCCTTTTTTCGATAAATGTTTTTCGACCAATTTTATTTTGGTCAAACATACCCAAATCGTATTAAGCACAACTTTTGCTGCTTAGATAATAATGAATGAAGAAAACATGTTTTTCCCAATCTGTAGTATCCAAAAATGTTATCACTAGGGCAAAAATAAGTGGGACATATAAAGAAATACGTTCACTAAATTTCTTTTCCTATTACACGGCAAACGTAATAAACAAAAGTCTTTTTCATTTTTGCTCCAGTGGAATCATTTTTTTTTATAATACAGATTGTGTCTACACCTGTTTGGCCAATTCCTTAATATCCAATTGGAAAATTGGTGATACATTCATTTGCTTCACTTTTTTTGCACAAAGGCACAGTTTCGATTATACGCCCTCTGATCCAGTCTAAAATGTAACCTATGTATTTGTTCGTAATGATGATTTTTGTTTTGACAGCCAATTGTAAATGTTGTGAATAAATTAGACTTTCATCAGTATAGTCTGTTATGTGAAGATCAGACATTCTTTCTAGCCACCTCATCACTGAAGCATCAACAGGACTATCTGTGTAGTACAACATCCATTGATAATTCTTAGCAATTAGCTGCCTTCCCTAAAATATGTTTTTAAAGCCAAATTTAGATGCTGCAGACTGATCCAATCTAGAAGTCAGGCTAGGAGACATAAACTCTAAGGGACCGATTTATGGAAAAGAGGCCCGGAAGGGCCGGGCGCTAAGAACGACACTGTGCAGGCCTGTGTGGGCCTGTACACAAAATTAAAAATGCACGCCCCGCATATTCAGTGAATTTGTGCAAAGTAACCATACACGCAAGTTGCGGACGGAACGCCCCTGACGCGCCCCGGTGCAAAGCAAAAACAGCCAGTACACTACCTTTGCGTGCACCCCCGGGTGCAAATACATGCACCCTTAAAACAGTGTGTGGGGTCCCCCACAAGCGGGCCTGCATCTCGAGGACCTTGTGCAGGGTCCCCCGTAACTGTTATCGGAATCCTGAGAAAATACGTACAATGTATCGTAACTTGGGTAAAACTCAGAAAATCTGCGTGCAACCCCACATAAACCGTTCCTGCTCCACTACGCTGCGTACGCATTCACCTAAGTCCGATTGGCTCCCCGGCGGCATACACATACCCCTAAATCCGACATGCATACCCATCTCCGCACTGCGATTGCTATGCGCAAGTGTACTTATGCCTGCCTTCAGGTGGGGAAGAGAGGGATGGATTTGCATGGGCATTTTGCAGGTGGGAGCTTGCATGGTCACATCCAAGAATACGCTTTGTCATCCGCATTTGTGGGTGTGTCATGGACTGCTTGTGGCCCATCCCTCGTAACGTCCACTTTTTCCCTAGTTTTTTCCTCATTTTCTGAGTTCCGCCCCCTACTCCGCTCTCTGGGCAGGCCTCGCCCATGCTCTGCATGGTGTCTCACGCAAGGCACTCGACCAATCGTAGATACATGCCGAACCTGCGTGAAGTCCACGCAAGTTAGGAAAAAGTTCCGCGCAGTCGATTCCAAGAATCGAAAAACACGGTTTTGCACGCAGAATGACATGCAAATCCCTGATTTTCCACGCAAGTAATTCCATGTATCGGCCCCTGAATCTGTAGCTATGTGAAGACTTTGTGAGTGGCGAAGTCAAATACTAAAGTGTTGAAAGGGCAAACAAAATACCTTCTTGTAGCCTTCACCGAGAGTATGTCTATCAGCCATTGACCAATTTTTCATTCTATGATATGTTAGAGTGTAGGTTAATAGCCCCCAAGTATAAGAAGGGGCCTTCAAGCGCAGCATTGGAAATTGGAGCAATTGCCACCTCAGTATCTTAATAGTAGAGTATAGAATTCAAGGGAAACGGGTATATCTTTAGTGTTATCCCATATGTTTTTTAACCAATTCTGTGGGGCCGCCCTATTGCACAAGCTAAAATCTGAAGGGCCAGCCCTCCTCCATGAATACTTTTACATCATTTCCGTCGCCTACAACATCATCATTTGCGTCCTCAAGAAAATTGTTAATAATGTAATTTATGGTTGTGGTGTGCTGTTTTGTCATACATAGTGGAGTAATATTGAGTCAACTCAAATGTGATATTGGCGAGTGCGTTAATCACCTACAGAATGTTAGTTGACCCCAAGAAGCTTTACCCATATTTATATTTATGATATGCTCAGGTTTCTGGTAGAGATTGACTCACAGGCATGGTATTATTCTGGAAATGTACTTTTTAACCAGAAGATGAGCCCCACGCCTTGGTCCGGCTGATAGGCATCTTGCATGGAAGATACAATGTAACTGGAAAGCATCACCTGCACACAATGCTAACTAACTCTCATAGATGGAGCAGCATTATAGGGAACACAATGATATGACGGTACCATTTCTAGGATAGGATCAGTGGCGCGAGGGATTGGGATAAGATCGGGGTCAAAGGGGAGACCCTTGACTCTGTCCTTGTCATATCAGATGTGTGCGATTCCATGCCATCTATAGGGATCTTGGATTTAGGTTGGTATATACAGTTGTTGTGCTCTGCTTAAAAATCGGAGGTATTTGCATCCCCTCTAGCACAGCGAGTAGGGAATCCCAGCGGTCCCCCATATTCAGCGGAACCAGGGCTGTCTAGGGTCTGTGAAGCATGTAATCACATTGAAACCAAATGTGTGTGTGTTGCGTGATTCCTCTGCTTGGGATAAGCCCAGTTAGCACACCTGAGAACAGCTTTCCAGTTACAGACATCAGATGTATAGCCAACAGTTGGGACACCTGTGGACTAAATATACTTGATAACGTTATTGGTTGTTAAGCAGCTTGGAGCAGTGGATTTAAAACCTTTCTTAAGGAAATCATTTTGGCACTGTGATTATCCATGACATCCTTTTTTTTAATCCACCTCCCATGTTCATATTTTTCTTATTTCATAATGAAAAGTGCATTGTAAAAAAACTCTGTAATCAGAATACGTGAAAGAAGAGTGCTAGATTTGACTCCCACGCTTTCCAGTTCATGTCTCATGCTCTGACCTGGTTGTTGGAGTGCCTCTTGTCAACGCTATTTTAATGTCCGTCCAACAAATGTTCTTTGCCTTTTGATACCAGTGTATTTTTGTCCTGAATTCCATAACCACGGACACTCAACCATGCAAGTGGTAAGTCCCTTTAAGGTCCTATGCAATGCAATCCATAGCAAACACACCTCATACAACACACATGATTTAACACAACAATCCACCTTTACAAGAGTACCACCAATAAATACCCAATGTCAACGCAGTGTAGTGTCTTCCCCCATCCTGAACAATTCACCCCAGATCCAGAACTGTGTGCATTTAGGAGGCAAGATGCACACCCAACGTTACCGCTTAGCGACCCTCTCGTCTTCATTTAATAACAGCAGGGGCATCCATACCCCATGCCAACCTGTCCACCCATCAAGCCCAGATTCATCATAGTGTTGGGCCAACCAAACCCAGAGACAACAGGAATAAGTTACTCAGCCAAAGAACAACCAGACAAAGAAACAAGACATCTAAAAACCACCCACGCAGCCATTATATGTCCGCTCTACCACGAAATAATAAAGGCCACCTTGCGGTTGCAAATATGGAAGAAACATTTCAGATCAATGGCTGAAAATATTGATAAATATGTCTGGGAGCCCCTCTACCAAGAAGGAACATTGCCAAATAACCTGTTCTATGGCAACATGCCCACTCTGGAGGGTCTAAAACCGCATTTTAGCTCACCATACCTTTCACATAGGAGAAAATAACCATTTGCACATCAGTCCGATCTCACCCACTTAGGCAGTCCCGCATCGAAATGCCAGGCAATTCTCCTCTGAGCAAGAGTACCAACAGCAACCCCAGACACGTGTTTCTGTATGGTTGGACCTCATCAGTAGGGTTGAGCTGTGCCTCTCTAAGAATAGTGAGCAAGCGGGCCACGTCTGGATTCCCCTAGTAACTTAGGGTGAGACCCAAAGTTCCTTAAATATGCAAAAATCAAGGGGGGTCCTGGGAGTCATTCTGCCGGACATTAGTCCTGGTTACAAGAGACTTACCCAGAGTCTTTAGCTCACTATCTGTCACAGAGGAGAAATATCTCAGACATATCAGTCTTTGTCCTGCCCTGGGGCAGTCCAGCACCAAATTGCTAGGCAATTCTCCTCTGAGCAAGAGTACCAACAGCAACCCCAGACACGTGTTTCAGTCTGGTTGGACCTCATCAGTAGGGTGGAGCTGTGCCTCTCTAAGAATAGTGAGCAAGCAGGCCACGTCTGGATTCCCCTAGTAACTTAGGGTGAGACCCAAAGTTCCTTAAATATGCAAAAATCAAGGGGGGTCCTGGGAGTCATTCTGCCGGACATTAGTCCTGGTTACAAGAGACTTACCCAGAGTCTTTAGCTCACTATCTGTCACAGAGGAGAAATATCCCAGACATATCAGTCTTTGTCCTGCCTGGGGCAGTCCAGCACCAAATTGCTAGGCAATTCTCCTCTGAACAAGAGTACCAACAGAAACCCCAGCCACGTGTTTCGGTCTGGTTGGACCTCATCAGTAGGGTGGATCTGTGCCTCTCTAAGAATAGTGAGCAAGGGGTCCACGTCTGGATTCCCCTTGTAACTTAGGGTGAGACCCAAAGTTACTTAAATATGCAAATTAACAAGGGGGGTCCTGGGAGTCCCTCTGCCGGACATTAGTCCTGGTTACGAGAGACTTACCCAGAGTCTTTAGCTCACTGTCTGTCACAGAGGAGAAATATCCTAAACATATCAGTCTTTGTCCTGCCCTGGGGCAGTCCAGCACCGAAATGCTAGGCAATTCTCCTCTGAACAAGAGTACCAACAGCATCCCTACATAAGTGTTTCGGCCTTGTGGCCCTCTAAGCACAGTGAGCAAGGTGTACACGTCTGGATTACCCTGGGTAATTTAGTTGTTTCTTCTCTGTAAAGGGTGCTGTAAGAACAAACATGGTTGTAGACCCTCCTGAGTGGAAGGAATTCCGTTATTTGATCCATGTTCGTCCTCAGTAGAGTCTGCCACACTTGCTTAATTTAACTCAAAATATTGTATAGTCGCCTCAGAATCTGTAAAGCATGCCTCTGATCATCAAGAACTATTCAAAGAGATGGAATGAAAGTAAAATGTTTAATGTTTTTGAAAACGGCTTTCTTTTTAGGCCGTGAAAGGACCACCTACTCTAAGAAGGCCGCTTGGTTCCATTGTGTTTCCTTTCAGCGTGTCTGCTTGAAACAATGGGGAACTTCTTTTCCCAGTGAATGTATGGACATTTGATAAAGATATCACAGGCCACAAGCCTGGGTGAAGACAAACCAAAGGTTTTTTCTAAAATTGAACGTGTGCAGCCATGAGCGATGCTGACTATATTTTGCCACTAGGTGTCTCTTTGCTGTTCAACAGGGGTCGATCCGCCCGCACATGCACATCCTGTCCACAGTGCACATGGGTTCACCATTCCCAGGCGCATACCGTACGTGGAAGGGATGGTTGTACACATTGCTTTTTATCACTTAAATCATTCCCATTGTTATGTTATGTTATTGTACTTACACTGCACCAACCCATGGGCATCCAGGCGCTTATTGTCTGCTTATCTCAGCACTATCTTCGCCCCAAAGTTTCTATTTCACAATTAGGTGGTTCCTTGCCATTCAATGTGGGTGGGAGCGCCCACATCTTCACGTACTGGCGTGGCCCCTGCCGTGTGTCTTAGACAGTCATTCAAGCACATAGGTTATCACTACATATTATCCCCACCAAAAACATCGCTGTATATATGGTCGTCTGGAACGGCCACAGACGATATTTTTTGAGGGGATCATTTTTGGGGTTTTTGGGAGGAGGGGTAGCAGGGGTGTCCCCGGCTCCTTTAAAAATAAGGCAGGGGTTGCGGGGGTGTCCCCCACAGGTTCTATACCTCAATATTGCCGCAAAAATATGCCGATATTTTTGTATGGCGATATTTTTGTGGGGATATTAACACATGGAACCGCACATAGGGATTCATTCATCGCTTTCTGTGGTAATGGCGGCCGCAGGGTTGAATGCCTACCTGGCGCACCCCTGATAGGTTGGAGACGGGGGTTCAAACCTTGTATGAGCCTAATCAATTGGACAAATGCCTGATCTAATTTGTGACCCATCAAACAACGTGGTGTCCTAGGATTTAGTCTGCCTTAACCTTTAAATGTACTTAGTAAATCGTTAATTTTACAACTGTTGCATTTGTGTACTTTTTAGAGTTGGCTACTAGGTGGCGCTAAAATCTCTACCTATAAGCCCAAAACGATTGCCATTAAAATAAGAGCTTTAAAATTAGAGCTTGAAACAGGGGCTTTGGATGCAGGTTTATTCAAATGCTTTTCAATGCAGGTTGGCATATGATAATGGATACATGGCAGTTTGACTATGTGTACCACCCATTTAATGCCCATTGCTAAGTTAAATCTATGGGCTTTTTCTCCCATTCCCACCTATCTCTGCCCACAACACGCCTCTTTTTGCACTCTTTAGCTGAATTTCTACTTTGCAGTGGATTTAGCAGCCATTATTCCTTCCAAAATGGCAGCTGTCATGTTTTAATGTTATTAAAAGGTTATTTGACTTGATTGATGCTTTTAGAACCATCTTTTCAGTTATGTTACATATTTTTATGTATTTGGTTTTCAAAATAAAGAATTTACTATTAAACATACGTGTTTGGTAAAATGGCTTTCAAATGGTCCATGGACTTGCTTGTGGGTGTGGGTGTCTAGTTTTTTCTGCTGCACTATCCGATTGGATCTCCAGTTAGTGATGTCAGTATAATGTGATCTCCAATCTGCGCTTGTTTCCCACCAGGCAGCCATTTTATTTCAGCAATATTAGTGCGTCCTGACGTGTTCAAGTAACTGCTTATTAATGACAAAATGTGCACTGTTACTAGTGTTTTGTTCGTGGTGGAGTCTTTTGTAGTTGGGGAAAAGCCGCGAGGGGCACAATAAGTTTTACTAGTAAACCAACGTGTGCAATCGCCAGATGAAGCATGCGCCATTGTTTTTCGCACAGCACCTTGGAGCGTGCATTTAGTGAGAGCCGCTAGTTTGGAGACAGTAACGGCGGTGGCTTCGGAGAGCCAGCCACCAGCACTGGATCTGTTTATGTAGCTGGGTCCATGCATGCGTCTTTTCTTTTTTTACTTGTGCTCCAGTACTTTTGCTGCAGAGATCGTTGTAAAGTCTCTTTAAACCTCATCCCCACTAAGAGCCTCATATACAAAGTCAAAAACGAAGCCAGGATTTCTACATGCACTTTTTTACATGCACGGTTTATATTGCGCTTTAGAGGTTACTAATCGCGGATCCAGGATTCAAACCTGTGTTCTGCGGGTGTGTTGCCCCTGAGCTTTCCTCCCGTCCCAAAGAGTGGATGGCAGAGTGCCCGTTATTGAATTGCACAGTGCAGTGGTATTCTGGGAAAGTTCCCTTTGCCACAATCCGCAGAGAAAATGCGTGACTCCAGAGGTCGAGTAGTATGGGGTAGTATAGAGCGCTCTGATTTTACTCTGCATCACATAGGATGCGGGCCACGACTCGCCATATATTTTACCGTGGCACGCTGGGGAGTTGCTAGGTCTGGAAAAGACCCGGGGCTAAGCTGATGTCGGAACTGTTGGGACTGGGGGCTAGCTAGTCTTTTGGCTCTAGCTCCTGAGATTCTATCCGGGGCTACAAACAAAAGATCAGGGGCTATAGCCCTCTTAGCCCCCCCTAGCAACGCCCCACTGGCACAGATACTTTGCGTGCTGTATCTCAAGGCTATGCTTGCGCTCGTTTTCGCAAAGAAAGATTACCCGGGTGGTCTGCAGTCCGTAGACACGCAGAAATTAATGCAAGGGGCCTCGGCTCCTAATTAACCGTTTTCAATGAAAGGACATGTTTTGGGGCTATGTTTAAAACAAACACTATTGTTTGCAGGGTTATTTACAGCGCCTAGCTGCTTATTAGACTTAAAACTGTGCTATACGAAAATGAACAAGGAACCCGGCATGCTTTGTCATAGCAGGCTATGCATAACTTGATTACGTTTCTGGGGATCTCGAAGCTTTTGTAGCTCTAACTGTGCATACCACTGATCCGAAGCGCCAATTCATCCCTGACACCTAACAAAGCACTGCTATAAACCGATAGTTGCACACTGAAACTGGAGAAATATCGTGCCTTTTTGTCCAGTTAAACAGCAGGTTTTATTATATTAACAACAGCCATGTTGGCTAAAGTCACACGTATTTGAACACGCCTTTATTGTAATAACAATATAAATAAATTAAGAATACTTTCAGAGCTAGTGTACAGAGCCCATCAATATACACCAAGAGAAGCAGGCCCGCATCCAGGGGGCAGCGTGCCAGTATTGATGTGTGGTTGTGATGTCAGTGTACACACAGCACTGCAGTGGATCAATGCATTAATGGTCTGTCAAGCGTC
This sequence comes from Ambystoma mexicanum, assembly GCF_040938575.1. Taxonomy (NCBI): domain Eukaryota; kingdom Metazoa; phylum Chordata; class Amphibia; order Caudata; family Ambystomatidae; genus Ambystoma; species Ambystoma mexicanum. The sequence goes on from NC_090932.1 coordinate 51,396,987, forward strand.
CGGGCATCAAGGCACACAGACTTCACACAATCAGAATACATCGATATAAGGCAATGCACATCTCCTGGGACAAAGCGGGACACTGTACCCCCTTCAAATAGTTGGGAAAACCTCTTCCACGTTATACAAAGCCTGGTAAATCTTTTTAAACAGGGCTCTCTGCAAACGTTCATCTGTCACACGTTAGCCAGACCTGTCCCTTACGCCCCACTATTAATGCCCTACAGTTTAGCTGTCATTAGCTTATCTCCTTTTTCAGGAAAATTCTGCTTGAGATTTCCGAGTGCCATTTTCACCTTCTTAGCTGTCAGTACATTCATCTGGGGTTTGCTTCTGGTCCAATCCACAGTCTGTCCACTCATAGTGCAGTCTGCTCTCGACAAGTCAACTCAGCCGCCTTTCCTTCGCCACTGTGGGGATCGCTTGTCCTCGCATAGCAGCCTTGGTGGCGTCGCATGTGGTGGCCTCACTCCTGATGTTGCTAGGGGCAGGGGCTGTGCTGGACACAGGATTCCATATGGTCTCACAATTGATCAGCATGCATGCGATTCTGCATTACCCCACCCACCCTCTCTAACCCCCCACCCTACCCCCGCTCCCTCTACCTCCACCCACCCTACCATCACTGTCTCTACCCCCACCCACATTACCCCCACCATCTCTACCCCAACTTAACACCCTACCCTCACTCACTCTACCCTCACCCACCAAACCTCTATCACCCACCCATGCTATCCCCACCAACCCTACCACCACTCTCTATACCCAACCTACCTCCGTTTGCTATATGCCCACCCACCCACCCTACTGCCACTCCCTCTACCCACAACAACCCCACTCTCTCTACCCCAACCTTACCCCCACTCTCTCTACACCCACCCACCCTGTCCCACTCTCTACCCCATCCACCATACCCCACTCTCTCTATCCCACCCTCTCTACCCCACCCAAGCTACCCCCACTCTCTCTACCCCACCCCCACTCTCTCTACCCCACCCACCACACCCCAGCCACCTGCCCTACTCTCTCTCTCTACCCCCATCCACAATACCAGACCCCCACTCCTTCTGTACTTCCACCCACTCTACCCATCTCTCTCTACCCCAACCCACCATCCCTAACCCCACTCTCTCCACAACCCCTGCCCTCTCTACCCCCACTCTCTTTACCCAACCAACCCTACCCCCACTATCTCAACCTCCACCCACACACCATGCCACCACTCCCGAAACCTCCTCTCACCCACCCTACCCCAACTCTCTCTACCCCCACCAAGCCTACTCTCTCTGCGTACCAATCCCAGCTCATCCTTCCTCTCACAGTCTCGCTTTATTTCTTACCCTCTCACTGTCAGCCTTTCTCGCTCATATTTCCTCTTGCTTATCATCGATGACACCTTCTCCAAACGCTTCCTAGCTTGCTCTATTCTCCTTCTCTTGCAGACCCACACCCCTTAGCTTATCCTCCTTTGAAACTTTGCACTCTCCTCCTTGCACCCTTGTGCCGATAAATGCAAAATGCAAAGAACAGCAGTAAACGCCAAAACTGTCGGCTTTGCCAATGCTTGTTTTTTTCTAGTTTTGTTTTTCATTTTTGCACTCCATTTTTGTATATTGAAATTTCTGAGTATGGGAAAAAGTACTGGTAATAAGCCTGCAAATGTGTGCAGTTTATTGCTCTGTGTTGAATACAAGGGGCACATTTGTTTGCATTACTTGAACACAGGCAGAAACAATCTACTGTACAATCAACTTCTCGATGGACCCCCAACCCACCGCTTTTTTTAAAAAAAGTGTGGTTCAGCTCAAGTTTCCTCCTCCCTCTTTCTTCTCCTCTCCCAATTATGTTGTTTATTTTCTATTGTATTGAGCATTTATTAGGCACCTATACAACCGAATGGTCTTTCCAGGCGCCGCAAGACAAAATAGGGAGGGAGCAAGGGGAGTAAAATAACAGTGGCAAACAGTAATATACAATCGCAACAAGAAGAGCGGGGAGGGCAAGGGGAACATAATAACAATGGGAGAAAACAGTAAATGTACAATCGTGGTCCTATTTGGCCTTGTGACATTCGGGCGTGCAAGTGTAGTGAGGAGAAGTGCAAGAGATGGGTGAGAGGGAATGGCAAGTGCTAGGGCGAAGGAGCCCCATGGGTGGGATGCACAGCCAGCAGGGAGGGGGCCTGCAGGGGCAGTGCTGAGGGCGGGTGCTGGTGTTGACGACTGGGTGGAGGGCCTGGTAGCCTATAGGATTCCTGAAGGACCAATGCTGCTAGTCTCAGTGGCTGTGGGGTGATTAGCAGGGTAAGGAAAAGGGAAAATAGGAAAAGAAAATCAGGGTTTTGAGAAGTTTGTGGAACATAAGGAGGTCCGGCTCAAGTCTGAGGGGGGCAAGGAGGCTGTTCCAGAAAGAGGCACCAGCCGAGGAGAGAGACATGCCCCCTATTCTCTGCTTGGAGAAGCGTTGGACAAGCATAGACTTGGAGTTAGAGGCACAGAGGGCTCTAATAGGGAAGTGTTTAGGCAGGAAAAGTTGGAGATAGTGTGGTCGGAGTCTGTGCAGAGTCTCGTGAGTCTGCTGAGGGCTGTGGTGTGCACAGTCTGCTTTTCGTTTCCATTGACTGGCTGGGAGGAGTTGTGCTAAAAAACCCCTGTACTCCGCAGAGCGGCGCGGAGTCTGTGCAGAGTCTCGTGAGTCTCTGGAGGCTCTGAGCGCGCACTTCTACTCAGCCCGTGATTATGGAGCAGGAGAAAGAACCGACGTGGAAATATCGTCAGCCTCTTACACGCTTACAACTCAGGCGCGGTGGAGAGGGAAGTATGGCCAGCTTTCCTCCACCTTTAAGCGGCCCGGAAAGTGATCTTTCCAAACGCCAAGTAAGATCTCATTGCTCCACACCTGTTATTTCTTCCGATTCTGTCGCTCAATCACTGAACTTGTGAAATGTCTAACTTGAATACTAACTTGAACACAAAGGCAAATATATTGAGTCTTGAGCAGGGCAAAAAGGACAAAAAGGGGGGGTGGCTATATACTGGATATAGCTGCATTACGTGCGACTAGTGCGATCAACAATATAGTCGTGCGTCAGTCGTCAAATTCATCAAACAGCGAATGCGATAATGATGTTGCCCATCTAGGCAATTTGCTTTTCCCTCTTCAAAAAGTCAAAAATGATAACAAACTGGAAAAAATGATGCGTTCTATTGCGGATGAAAAACATGATCCAAAGATCCTCAAAACGGAACACATTTATTCAATGCGGACGTTAGCGCGGGTAAAAATACAAACCTTAAAAATGCCTTCGATTTTAGTTGAAGACGCAGATGCCTTTGAAACGAGGCGTGGTAGCCGGACCCAGCGCTTAACTTCTGAAATCACTAGTGCTTGGTTTGAAACCATAAGCGTCCCAAATAAAACAAATACATGTATATTCCTTCCTCAGGAAGTAGATTTGGATATGGAGAAAAGAAGCCAATTGGTTTGTAAAATCTTACCAAGTACGATCCCAGCAGCGGTTATTCAACCACCGCCAGCGTCAACAAATAGTGAAAAAGTTAAGGAGCTAATTGTAACAAACAACAAAGCACATGAGGATAGTGCTATTCAGAGAGAGGAAAACCTGGATACCTCCATACAAAGCAACAATAGAAATGGACGCAATAGAAGTGTGAATATGAGTTCCAGTGCCAAGAAACGGCGTAACTCACTGGCTGTCGTGGATAAACTTCTACAAGACCTAACCAGATTGAATGGTGAACTTAATGTGAAATCCACAAACAACTACACACCGAGTGCCTGTGGCCTCGACAATCAAAATAAGGATAATGAAATGCCGAAACACAAGCGATACCTGCTAGTAGTACTGACCTCATTAGTCCAGTACTCATATAGCCTCCAGGAGCACGGAAACGCTGTCGATTAGATTCCAGCCCGCTACCAGCGATCTGTTGTTCTCAAAATAGAAACAAGCTGCAGGATAATATCATACACTTAACAGATGAGAAGATTGACAGAAGTGCTGAGAAGCAAAATTCCATCCATGTAAAGTCCCTACAAGAACGAACTAAAAAAAAATCAGACCTCGTCCTCCTCATCTGATGAAACTTCATCAGAATCATCCATCATGGAACGGCAATACCCAAAAATAAGACGCCTTCACTATAAATCTAACGCCAATCAGGCTTGCAATGAGGAGAACTTGCAGACCAGTGTCAAAGACTCGTTAAATGACTTTAGATCATACATTATGTCCGCTCTGGCTATCTCAATTGCGCCCCTGAACAAACTTTACGAACAAATCAATGAAAACGTAAAGGATCTACAACATTGTCCGCACTTATGAATTCAAAACCGGTAACGAGCGATTTTGCAAAAGTGTTGATTTGGGATAACATAAAAAGAATTGATCTGTCACTCAAAGAGTTGGTAGATCAAAAAAGAAACAATAGTGAAGACAAACGACTTCTGGCTGAAGTTGCCAGAGAAGCCTTAGGTCTCCTTAAGCATAATCAGAATGCGCAAAATGTATCCAATCTTAGGCTCCCTACAAACTCTCAACAAACCAAAATGGATGCAAAACAGAGCATTGTGACTGCAATGAGTGCCGGAATGCAGCTGATGTTCAAACAGCGTATGCGATAATGATGACGGCAATGAGTGCTGTAACTGCAGCTGATGTTCAAATAAATTAGAAGATTGGAACATTAGACAAAAGAGAGACAAAGGATCAAGAGAGTGAAGTCATTGTTTTGGAAGAAAGCAATGAATCACTGGTGGAACCTGTTATTCAAGTGGCTTTGAAGGAAGCTCATCAATGTGGAAGTGGGAACAGCAGAAATAAAGCACAAAATGTTATCTTGAGCTCTCCGAAACCATCAACGTCTGCTAATGGAGAAGGCCTCATTGGTAATCCTGACGCAGAGGATTGCAAAATAGTCGAAGAGAGTGATAAAACTCAATATTTCAAAAGAACATTGCTAGCGCTTCTAAACCACTCCAAGAAAGAAAATTAAAAAATCAAAAAAGCACAAGAAAAAGGAACAATTTGGAGTCGAGAAAATTTCTCAGAAATTTGAAATCGGTAAATGTCTTTGTTGATTCAGGAAGCCAAGGCCGAAGTTAAAAAAGGATGAGGAATGCCCCGGTAATTCCTCACTGGAGGACACGGACATGGTTCATCCCCAATCCCATTTCAGCCCCCATAGGGCTGAATGGGAATGGCAGAGGGAGTAAACAACGGGCCATTACGAGATGGCCCGTTGTTTGCTCCCTCTTCCCCTCGCGGGACCCTGTATGCACGCCTGGTTTTCCCAGGCATGCTTAACGTGTCCCGCGAGGGGACCTCGTAATGTGGCGGAACGGGTTGAACGGCGCCGCAGCCTTTTACAGCGCTGTTTAACCCGTTCCGCCAGGGTCGTAATGAGGTCTACAACCTTCAATCATTGACTACATTTATGTATCGGAAAATTTGAACGATCAAATTGTCTCTTTGAAAATATGGATGTCACCTTGAAGTGACCACAGCCAACTTAAGTTATCACTTTTGTGCTCAGAGAGAAGCAAGATGGAAAAATGGTCACATAGTGTTGTAGTAGAATCTAATCAAAAACGGCTGAAAATCAAGCCAAAGGAGGTAAAGCCATTGGTTGACATATATAAAACACTCAAGAGGTCCTATGGAAAATTAAGTGGAATATTCTTATCTGCTGACACAGTACACCTATGAAGCTCAAGGTTTAAGAAAAGGTGCCTTCAAAGTACTGCACCAGTATGATAAAGAACTTGTGAAGAGAAGGCAACAGCTGCGCAGAGAATTAAGACAGCATGCCAGTTTAGCGTGTGACCTAAAACATCTAGCAAAGAAAGCAAGCAGACAAAAGTATAAAAACTGGCTGATTTCTCACAAGGCGATCCTTCTCCAACAGGATGCAGAAAAGATGATGGCTGGTCTGGACAACAAAAAATCACAGGAATTCTGGAAACGTATAAACCATAATAGTTGTCAACAACAAGCTTTACAAACATCTATGGTTTTGGAGCCCCAGTGGGTTCAACACTTTGGAAAGGTGTATGAAAAGATCGATCTAGCACCAGAACCAAAGTTGCCAGTCTTAGCAAAATGTGACCTTCAATTCGATCTAGATGACATTGTGCAAAGCATTCAGTGCTGTAGCTCATCTTGGGCACCTGGTCCTGACCGATTGACAAATCAGATATTAAAACAGAATCCAGAAGAGTGGGCGTCATTGTGCCTAACACTATTTACAAACATAACTCACACAAAGACAACGCCAGTGAGTTGGAAGAGTGCGATTGTAGTCCCAATATTTAAAAAGGTAAATCGAGCAGATCCCAAGGACTACAGACCCATAGCCCTCTTAGATGTTTTAGGCAAGATCTATGCAATTCAGCTCAGCTGCAAAAATAAATCCTGAACTGGGTAACGTCAAGTGGGCATTTGGACAGTCGACAGACGGGTTTTGTGAGGGGTGTGGGATGTGGACTAAATCTGCTGACCCTTAACCTCTTAAAAATGGAAGCCATTAAAAACAACACCAACATATATTTGGCTTTCATCGACCTGTTGCAGTCATTTGACAGCATCAATAGAGAACTCCTCTGGACTAAAATGATTGCCTGGAAGTGCCCTGAAAGTCTCATTCTGGCAATAAAATAACTCCATACAGACACTGTAATAAGAGTAAGACTGGATCAGACAGGTAAATTATCGGAACCTATAAAAACTCATCGAGGCGTCAAACAATGATGCCCCTTGGCAGCAATCATTTTCAACTTATTTCCGATATTTGTGACGCCTGTGTAGGAAACAAGATCTACCCTCCAAAAATTAATGGCAATGAAATCAATTGGATCTTATATGCGGACGACCAGGTCCTACTCGACTTAACACTGATTTGCCTGCAGCGGAAACTAAATATTCTACAACAATACATCCTTCTTAATGGACTATGTGTGAACACAAAAAAATCTGAAATACTGATCCTCCAAAATCTTCAAAAGAATGGAAGATCGAAGCTAACTAGAAATTTCACCTGGAAAATGGGAAAGGAGCCAATTGAGCTGGTAACACAAACTATGTACTTAGGTATGTGCGTTAGTGCCAGTATCAATGATGCACCATGGATCCAGAAAACTAGAGCTAAATGCAAGCAACTGAACGTGCAAGCTTGTTTACTAAATAAAAAGTTCGGAACATTTTCCCTAACTCCAATTTTAAACTTTTACAAGCAAAAGGTTGTGCCTGCATTGATACATGGTGAGGAGGCAGCTCTGCGATGTTATCCAGAATTTTGGTCTTCGCTGGAACACTCATTCTGGTCAAAGGTTCTCTGGCTTCCTAAAGGTGTTCCGACAGCTTGTATAAGACATGAGCTAGGCTTGGTTTCAATCAATGCAAGAATTTCTTGGAACACCCTTACTGAATATCGCAAAATGTCTGGAATCCAGATAGCCCCGCAATCTGCTATAATGAAGTATCCTGGAAACGGCAAAAATGAGAGGGTTGTAATCATGTGGGCTAAACGCTGTGAAACAATCTTGGAAGACATAAATGCTGACTGCTTGATGTTGATCAATAATCCTAACAAAGTCAAAACTATGTTGTGGACCCAGGATTGGATTGATACTGGGGACATCCATAGCAAACACAGAGCCATGAGCCAGGTGCCATTTGAAACAAAAAGGTTTAATGTAGCTCAGAAATATCTTGAGAAATTTCCTGGAACTATACGCAGATTACTATTCTTAAAATCTCGTCTAAACCATATAGCAACAAGAAAAAATCTGAAGTTTTGGACTATGAATAAGTCTGTGGACATATCATGCCGTTTGTGTGGAGACCCCTGTGAATCATTGAAGCATTTAACTTTAATGCGTCCAGCATTAACGGAAGATCAAAGGCAGCACTTAGGACCTTTTATTGTAGAAAGGCCAACTCTAGGTGTAGAGGATTGGTGGCGGGAATTATTTAGTGACTCAAATCGAACTGACAATCGAATTAACATCTTTGTTAGAATTTTTTTTAAAAAGTTGATAAACACTTGAATATGACATCGCTTACGAGGCTGCAGAATAATTTCTCTGGACTACAAATTTATTATGTTAGTCGAAAATTATGTATTGTGTTTTATGTGGTGTGATTTGTTCTTGTGTATTATTTTTTTCCCTGTTCATTCTTTTTTAAAGGTTTGTAACAAACCAATAAATAATAATAATAATAATAATAATAATAATAATAATAGTGTGATCCCAGGCCCCAGAAAGCCTTGTAGATGATGCAGAGGGTCTTGAATTTCATCCATGCGGCCACCGAGAGCCAGTGGAGAGATATTAGGACTGTTGAGATACAGTGCCTGGGCTTGAAGCCAAGGACAAGTCTTGCAGCCCGATTCTGGATTAGCTGAAAGGGGTGTATGGAGGAAAGTGGGAGATTGAGGAAGAGGCTGTTGCAGTAGTCCAATCTAGAAAGGACCAGAGCTCTGGAGATGTTGAGCTTCTGGAGAAAGTTGATGAAAGGTAGGATGCCTCTAAGGAGTTGAAGCTGGAAGTGGGCCTTCTTGGAAAAGTCAAGATGTGAGGGTTGAAGTAGAGAGCAGAGTCGATGATGACCCCCAGGTTTGTGGTCTCACAGGATGGTGAGGGTAGAAGGCCCAAGATGGCAGCCAGTGGGTAGGAGGGAAACAGGGTGAAGGGGTCCCAATAAGAAAGACGTCCATCTCACTGGCATTAAGGCAAAGATTGTTAGTTGCACACCATGCCTGGATGGCAGTCAGAGAGTCGGGGATGAGAGAAAAGGAGGAGGTGGTAGAAGGGGGATGTTTTAAGGAGAGCTGTGTGTCATCAGCATAACTCTGCAAGTGTGCAAGTGTGGAGAGAAGGAGGTGATGAGGTGGGCAAGAAGGGCGAGATAGATATTGAAGACCCACATTGATAGGGTAGAGCCCTGGGAGATTCCACAGGTAGAATGTGATGTGGTGAAGGAGAAAGGGCTCAGTTGTAGCTGCGAAGGGCGGTTGGTAAGGAAAGAGTTCAGCCAGTCCTGTTCCCGGTCCATGATGCCGAGGGTATTTTGGAGCCGTTTTATGAGGATAGAGTGGTTAATCGTGTCAACAGGAAACATTGAGGACAATTAGAATAACAGGAGAGTTAGAGTCAAGATTTGCGTGCAGGTGTTCACAGGTGTTCAGGAGAGCAGTTTCTGTGTCGCTGGATGCTGGGAATCCATAGTTACGGTCATGGAGGAAACCAACGAGTTCAGTGTGAAGGATTAGTTGGGGTGGGCCAAATTCTCCAAGAGTTTACCCAGGAAGGGGCCGGTGGAGATAGGGCGATAGCTGGTCCCCAGACAGCTTTATTAAGAGAGGGTGCACAAGGGAGTGCTTGAAGGAAAGAGCCAGGAGTGAAGGAGTGGTTACAGAAGTTGGCAAGGGCAGGGGAGAGAGTGGAGATGCTGTCCTTGAAAGTTCTAGAAGAGCAGGGGGAGCACCTGCTTGGATGAGACCTTCATAGAGCTGACACATTTAGAGACCTCTTCAGGTGCTGTGGGCAGGAGGGAAGACAGTGCAGTGGGTGGAGGGAGGAGCAAAGGGAGGCTGGGGTGGAGGGGCGGGAGTGGAGATAGTGGTGGTTGAGAGTGAGGCCAGGATGTCCTGAGTTTTAGAAGTGAAATGGGAGGCCAAGGCAGTGCAGAGGGCCTGGGAAGGAAGAGGAGAAGAAGAGGTTGAAGTAGGAATGGCAAGTTCCAAAACAGATTTTAAAAAGTTCAGCCGTGTTGTTAGTAGCTCCAGAGATGCAGGCTTAGATGTGGGCCTTCTTGGAGTGGTTGGAGGACCGATATTGCCTTGCGAGCAGGTGATAGGCCAGTTTGTCGGAAAGGTGAACCTGAGGTCTGTCACTTCCATTCAGCAACTCTGTGTTTAATTTTCAGAGAGGTTAGATCGGTGTTATACCAGCTGTTACGCTTGGAGGTAGGATTCAAGTGGATCCTCATGCAAGAGGCAAGGATGTGAAGGGTGCTGGAAATGGAGAGGTAAAGGTTGGCGAGGACACAAAAAGAGGGAGAGTCAGATGTAGAGGTTGTAGGGGGGATGAAAATGGAGGCAAAGGCAGCGACTGACACTTGCTTCATCAGTTGAATGTTGGTGAAAGAGGCTGGCAATGTTGGAGGCGGCTCGGACAGAGGGCGTAGGGGCCCCAAGTGAAGGAGAGGAGAGAAAGGATGGACCAGGAGAGGGGGGTGGTGACCAGGTTAGTGATAGGGATGTCGCCAGAGATAAAAGCAATCAGAGTGTGTCCGGCTGAGTGGGTTGGACCGGAAGGAAGGATAGTGACATTCCATGTATGTATTACATCCTCCAACATGGCCGCACAAAGATTGCTCCCCCCAAGCAGTGCCTGCAGTAGCCTGATGAACTCCGGCCACTCTCAAAAGGCCAACTTCCTAAGGCCATGTCTCTTCCACTGTTCATTGCCTGGCTGGTCCTGGGGGACCTCTGCTACCCCCCATTGTGCATTCTGGTGATGTGGAAAACTGAATTCACTGAGCTACTAGCATTTCCTTGAAAGGTAGTTTCCTTCATGAACTCCATTGACTCACATCCTTACACCTGGAACTGTCTCAACTCTCACTCCACCCCTTCTGGGCTCCCACCTTCTGGCTGCGCCCAGCTTCTATGTGTGTATTACCTTACCCTGCCAACATCGGATCTGGCTAGGTAAGGAGACGGGACATAAAAGTGTATATCAGTAATCGTCTGCCTGCCCATTAATGGATGAAGAGGAAAAAGGGGAGAGAGTGGACACCAAGTGGGGAGTCCATAGGTCAGGAGATGGGACACAAAAGAGTATGGGCCTCATTACGAGTCTGCTGGTCCACATCGGCCCCGGTAGGCAGTGTTGCCATGGAAGCATTGGCACCGCTGACAACAGTGCCGTTGTTTCGGTGCACCCATTTGGGAATTGGGTACAACATTTTTTGCTGCCTGATATCCCTGGGCTTGTAATGTCCCGGTGGCACTGGGATCTCAGGCGGCAGAAACGGTGTTACAGGGTTGCCGCCAATCCGCCGGTGGCACTGATGGGTTACCGCCAATCCCATAATGAGGCCCTATAGCAGTAAAAGTCTGCCTTGAAGTAGCATTGAAATAGGTGTCTGCAATAGTTAGGCCTGGTTTAGAGTGCAAGAGAGCCCGTTTGGGCTTTTTTCTTCCAGTCTTCTTGAGGGAGATAGGGTAGGACATAGAATAGCAGTTAGAATAGATAGGGGAGATGCAGAGCGCAATGTGAGTGGTGGGGGAGAGAAAAGGAAGAGAGACAGATGGGGGAGCTGCACAGTGCACACATGAACTCACCAGGCAGGCAGAGATGGAGGGGGTGCTATGCTCAGTATATGCACATGGTAACAGGATTTATGTAGGCAGACTTGGTGAGTGCTAGGATGTAGCAGACTACAATACCCAGGTTTAAATGCACACCTAGATGCAACCTTTAAACAAAACACAAAATGCCCAGATTAAAATACACACCTAGATGCAACTTTTAAACAAAACACTAAAATGCCCAGATTCAAATGCACACCTAGATGCAACTTTCAAACATAGCACTGATATGCAGCAGATAACAGTTAGATGAGCAGAGTGGGTTATAAAGATGACAGCATACTAACGGTGCAGGAAAAGATTGTGGATAGGAGGCAGGGATTATCAAACACACATTAGAAATGGCAGCAAAAGGGCAGGAGGGCTCCACTCAGAAGCAGGGATATGCAACCGTTTAGCATGACAAAGGGACGAATTAGAAACACACTTAACTTTGGAGATCAAATACACGTTGAAAAGGCAGTAATACAGGGGAGAAGAGTGGCTCAAGGTGGCACAAGACTTGATGGCACACAGCTGGTTACAAGAAGGCAGGAGAGGAGTGTCACCACACACGCAAGCTGGAGGGGTGTAGAGGGAACATGCCACAGTACAGAGAAGATAGGGGCTTACCTGTGGATCTGATGCAAAGTCCCTGGTGGTGATGGAGGGCCGGGTTGCATGGCATAGATAACGGGAGGCCCTTCCAGCCCTACCCGGCCCAGACAGGGCCAGACAGGGTAGACCCTAGGCCTTAGGAAGAGGCCTGGCTACCGCTTGCCGGCTCCCCTGGTTTGTAATAGAGAGTGCAGGCTGACCAATCAGGTGGCGGGGCCAACCTCAGACTGCCCACAACCAAGTTAAGGGAATAAAGAAATGGCAGCGGCCATTTTTAAAACTAAACGTGGCTGTTGAGCTGGATTGGCATCAAACGAAGAAACAATGCTGTACATTTCTAATGCCATGAAGAAGTACTGCGGATGCATTCAGATACATCCACTGCCCAAGTGGGCTTTGGGCACAATTGTAGAAGAAATCATTCAGCAGATGGTGGCAAATTCAAACGGGCGCTCTGCGTGCTCGGAAATATGCTATTACCCACAGGGCTTCAGTGCAGCACGACTGGTGTTGCTGCCATCTCATCTGCTGCTCTGGTGAAAGTCACACCTAACAGCAGCTCACTTTGCTGGAGGTAAACACCTCCATTAAAACACCCACCAAAGGAAACTGAGCAAAACACTTTGAGAATAAATGATTTGGCCAACACAAAGATCAATAGAGGTTCAACCTTTTCAACCCCCTCGTGGCATCTCAAAACAGGGAGAGACTATCTCCAGCTAGTGCACCAGATCTCTCGGCCAACCAAACAGTGCGGGTCATTGCTGCTCTAAGTGTGCATTCTGTAAACTGTGACCCCATACTGTACTATCTACCCTCACTGTCAAAGAATATCATCAATATAATTATACAATAATATTTACAAAATTATATAATTAAACTATAATAATATTCTGTTCTATATATACAGTGTTCTTTTATTTGAATTCCTTGAAGATGTACACAAAAGCACCAATAGAAATGTGAATTGCAATTGGCCACAAATTAGAAGTCACTCACCATACTTATGCATTGTAACTTACTTACAGGAGGGGAGGTGGTGCATACTTTGAGTCTCTTCTCTTCTGGCCCCCCCGCCACACATGTACCTTATTGAACACTTGAATTCACTCGCCTCTGCGCCTCTAACTTCTCTGACGGTGAAAAGCCACATTCACACCTGACTAGTAGTGTCCCATTAACAGGCACCTAGTTAGTTGATTATTGTGGGCCAAGCACCATAGACTTTGCCCCTCTCTCCTGGTGCAAGCTGCTATCAGACCACCACATTTCTTTTGCTGCCCTATGAAACCAATCATTAACATTACCCCGCTCCTTCCCCCAATTAAACTGTTGTTTCCATGTTTGCCAATGGTTGCAATGGGTGTCGATCAGCTCAGAGAGTTGGTGGCTGCTTTCAACCGGCATCTTTGATCACTGATGATGACGGTTAGAGTTATTAGTGGGTGCCGGCCCAGGCAAAAGCATTGTATCTGAGCAGGCACTCCTACAGTACAATTTGTCCATGTATGTCCAATTAGGCATTAAAAGTTGATCAATTATAGACTGCGGTACAATGTTTCATCTGTAAGCTACACCCAATGTACTTGTTTCCACATACTTACTTTGCAACTTTGAAGGTCATAATCACTGAGTCGGCTTTGAGCGTCATCTGTCCTCTCCGGCCACAGTGCCAGTTGCATCAGAGGACAAGATGAGCTTGGTTGCGGCACTTTTTAGTGCAATATGACCCTGTTCTGTGTTATCAAGCTGCAGAATGTGCATATTATCACAGCGTACCTGAAATCCTCAAAACATAGCCTCCGATTAGGGTCTTTTTAGTCCCATGCTATCTGATTCAGCACTATTCACAAATTGCTACACTCCGCGATCTACAGCCTTTGACTCTCCAGGTGGCATGGACCGCATTACCAATGAGCCTTATCCGGCATTATCCATGGCAAGGGATCATAGGAGTTGAAGTCCAACATATCAGAAGAGTCACAGGTTGCAAAAGCAATTCTTTCCCCTGCTGAACTGTCTGCTTTGGTTCCGTGCACCTGGCTACCCTCTGATTTCGGGCCCAGGTCCTTGCCCACCCAGACACACACCCGCACTGTCTCCTGGCAACCCTTGCACTTGGGTCTGTATCCGTAACCCTAGAGTCCCCTTACCTGCACTTATCAGATACCCCATGTCTGCGGCTTAAACCTCGCACTTGCCACCTTGCTGGCTGCACTACCAGTTGTTGTTTTTCTCCCTTGCTCAGCACTTTCTACCTGTCCCCTCTGCCTTGCACTTTCCCCCTTCCCTCTCCCTTGCATTTGCTCATTCTCAATGTCACTGGGCCTAGTAAGATTGTTGTTTTGTCCTCCCTTGTTCCCCTCCCTTGCCTTGTCGCGCTCTGAAACATGTGTGTATGAGCGCGATAAAAAGAACATATCATATCATGTCATTCTTTAAACTTCACTGTGTGCTTAATGTGCTGTGCTGAATAAAGACTGTGCACAGTGCCTGCATTTCATGGTCTTAGTCCCGGGCGTTCATTTTATGATTTTGTGATTCCGGAGCTCATATCTGCAAAATGCATAGCTTTGTAAACAGCATTTCCAGACTGAATATGGGAAAGGGCGGTACGGTAGCACCACATCATGTCTCACTAATTTTGAAGAGCCTCATCACAAGTTGGGCTGTATCCATACCGCCGGGGCTAATAGCATCACTGCCAAAATCCCCAATGCTATTAGCACCGGATCACGGGTTTGGCGGAATGGGAATTCCCCATTCCTCATTGGGCTCAATCGGGAATTCCTCATTCCCCATTGGGCCCAAGGGGGAATTTTCGGCACGACTACTGTCGGCGGTATTAATCGGCAAGTTTGCGCCGGGTTTACCAACAGCTCAGAGCTGGGGGAAATCCTGCCAAACTCGTGATTTTGTGGACCCTTTAATGCGGCGGTAATAACGTTACCGCCGCATTAAAGGGTTACTGCCAAACTCGTGATGACCCTGTAAATGTGCTATAAATGTAGCTGCTGCATTGCAACGCCCTGGGACCTACCTGCAAGTGGCGACTGCCAGCAGCAAAGCACAACACAGACAATGATAGCCAATTCTCTTTGCAGGTAAAATGCAGCATGCTCTGGAATGTTAAAAATCAGGTTTGTGTGTGTGTTTATAAAATAAAGATTGGTGAAGCTGAAGGTTGCTACGCAATAACCCACGCCATCCTGTGGATCACGTTAGCTGTAAGACCGTGTCCTCACAGACTTTGGGGCGCAGAGTTGGTTGAAATGTACAATACATAATAACATTTTGAGAGTTGTGGGTGAAGATGTCCTGCTATCGTTTGAAGTACTGTTTAACCGCCGTAAAAGTCCTACCTCGTATTTAAAATATAATTAATGTAAAGATTACTCACAGTTATGCATTGTGTGACATACTCTGCAGTTGGTTCTCCTGGTAGTACTGAGCTTGCAGCGGAATGCCATGAAAGACACATGATAGACCCAGCAGGGATGCCATTTGGCTGCTTAGCAATGAGCAGCTTCTGTAAAGATGGCTGAATGGATTTCTTTACGGGAGATCTTTACAGATCTGAAACAGTGTGTACCTTTGGCACACAGTTTATGTTCTCACCCTTCTATGGCTTTGGGTATCCTTTCACTGGTTTCTTGATGCACTTGTGCATTCAGATTTACTCTTTGCCATTTTAACTTTTCTATGATCTATTTCACGATTGCACCTTTTGGGCGGCCACAGACCTCTGAAATGCGTGGCCGGGGAGGGAAATCAGGGCTTTTTTCTGAACATCATTTTAGTGTCACCTGTGGGAACTCTGTGCTTGACTTAAGCAAAGGCATGCGTTTAATATTGTAAATGATGATTAATTTTTAACCTTTACTTTTCTCACAGAAAAAACTGATTTTTTGCAACGGTTTAAAAAATAAATGTTGTACATTTGAATATAAAAGTGATTGCTACACAGTGTATGTGTGAATTAAAAACATTGGGGACTTACACCGTCACAGCTACTTGTGATCCAGCAGTAATAGCGCTGGACCAAGTTGCGGTAACAGTAATTGTGTTGGGCGCTATCCCGGCGGATTTACCTCCCAAATTGTGATGAGGCCCAAAGTGAAGTGGCACCAATCCAATAAAACCAATGAGGATTTGGCTCTTTTGCATATTAAATATTAAAGAGCATTTTGGGAATATGAGAATGACCAAAATATCTGTCATATATGCCTATGAGCGTTGTATGACTGAATCACTAAATACCTAAAGCACACTGGGTTTGGCGTGCATTTCGTTTATTTTTTTTAACTAAGTCACTCTAAAATGAAGTTTTTGTAAATATTAAGCAAATATACAAGTTTGTCCATCAAAGACTTTTGCTGTCAGAGTGGAATGACTGCTAACAGCTCAGAATTACTTGCAGTGTTGTGGATCAACCAGACTAAGAGAAGCAAAATTGGTTTAATATTTAAAGACAGGCAACCAGTAAATTGAAAATAAACTGCAATAAAATGCTGCTTCTCTGGCAATCTGCCTCCTTAGGCCTGGGCCTAGTCGGCCGTGCTGTAAACACGTCTATGCACTGAGCCTGCTTCCAGACTATATTTGAAGTGCGATTTCATGCTATGCCCTGTTACTTCTCACTTCTGTTGCCAGACCTCATTTTCTTCCATAGCCCTTCTTTTCTGGTCTGCAGCCCTTTACTGGCTGCCATTTGCCCTCCATCCGGCAGCTCCTTTGCTATTCTGACTGCAGTCCCCTTGCTCTCTGCCTACAGCTCATTTGCTTCTTGTCTACAGTTCCTTTGTTCTCTGCTGGCAGTCCTTTATGTTACGGTCTGTAGTTTCCTCGATTCTATTGTACAGTCCGACCCCATAATTTCCCTGAGTTTAGACCACAGTGTCCTTTTTACAGTTTGTAGTTCAGTCTATGGTTCCTTTATTTATTTATTTATTCATTCATTCATTCATTACAACGCCGAAAGCCCGGCAGGCATCAAGGCACCACAAAAACACTCAAGACAACACATAAAGCACAAGACAACCTACGGAGATACCAGGCCAGCAATTGTTAGTCTGTTCAAATAGAAGTTTTTTCAATTTCTTGTGGAAGAAAAGCACATTTTTTTCCAAGCGTAGCGTCAAAGGGAGAACATTCCAAGCAGTGGTTGCCAGTAATGGGAAGAACCTACCATTGCCCCTAACTCAATTGGGTCTTGGGCAAACCAACTGCTGACTGTTACTTAACTGAAGTGTTTTTTTTGGTTGATAGATCATTAATCTATCTTTCAGGTACTCAGGTGCTGAACCATAGATCGACCTGTGAACCAGGGCAAGGGTCTTAAACTGTACTCTTGCCTTGACAGGAAGCCAGTGGAGATTGTTTCTGTGCTCTATGATGTGTTCCCCACTGGGCACCTGTTTTATGATGTGAATTGCATCATTATGGATCCCCTGAAGCCCATGAATGCACTTCTTAGATGCGCCACCCAAAAGGATACTCAAATAATCGATTCTGGAGAGAATTGTAGCTCTGACCAGGTTTTTGCAACTCTTCTCAGAAATTAAGGGTCTCATTTGCCTGAGTAGCTTCAAGTAGTAATGTGTTTTATGTACTTCACCTCTGACCTATACCAGAGCTAACACCCAGAGCTCTTACCTTTTCTTGGGTCATGGTGTTAGATCCATCCAACATAAAAGTTGAATGTTGAGGGTCCAACTTGGACCTCATATGAGTTGAACCAAACAGTTACAGCTCAGTTTTCGCATTTTTGAGGTCCTCCAGTGCTTGGTCATCCAGGGTTTTACAATTTTAAAGATGGAATTCAGTCTAATTATTTCCAGGTCCTAGTGCCCTTCAGGTTTCAGCAGAAGATGAGTATCTTCAGCATCGTTGGTGAAATGAGTACCGGCCAACAAGTCACAAAAAGGTTTGATGCGGAGGTTAAATAGTGCCGGTGACAAACACGCTCCTTGAGGCACACCAAATGTTATGGCTGCATATTCAAAAGAAGCGTCTCCCCAATGCACCACTGAGACCCTGTCTGTTAAAAAAGACTGGATCCACATGATGGCTTTAGGTGAACATTTACCAACTTTCTTCAGCGATGATCGGAGAATGTCATGGTCCAACAAATCGAAAGCTGTTGATAGGTCGAGCAGCACCAATAGGCCACAACCACTTATCGACGATGTCCAGCATATCTGTTTGCAAATCCAGTAACACACTCTCAGTGCTATGGTGTGCTCTAAAGCCTGATTTCCTTGGATCTAGGATTCTATTTTGATCTAGGAAGCCCTGGAAATGACTGGTTGCTACTATATCTATATTTCTAAGAAAAGATGAGTTGGTGATTGGTCTGAGGTTGGAGCTATCACTAGGATTCAGGCCGGCCTGTTTGATGAGTGGGGTGACAGTAATTTGCCAGATGCTGTCTGGGACAGTATTGTGTTTGAAAGAATCATTTACGCAGCAAGTGAGGAAAGACCACAAACAGTCTTGTTTGTCCAAAATGACTTAAGATGGTAAAATGTCTCCAGGACAAGAGGCAGGATGCATATCTCTTATCACTTCCATCAAATCAGACAAAGTTATGGGCCTAAAAGAGAATTTCTGATTCTCCTCCTCCAACTCTCTTGGCTGTTCAGGCACAGGAGTAGGTGATATTGGGTAAAGTAGAGGAGTGTATGAGTCACCTATGATACAAGTACTAATCTTGTCTCTAGTACCCAAAACATTGTTTGCAAAGGCTTGTTGTACTCTGAGACAATCATCGAAAGTAGAGGGTTGGACTCTAGGTTTCTCCATCTTCTTTAAGATCTTAAAGAACTGTTTACCACCATTATCTGCTTTGGCTATTTGGTTTTCGAAAAAAAGGTTTTCTTTACCTCGTAAATGGCATTTTTATAGGATTTCTCCAGCTTTTTCCAAGCAGATTTATGAGCATCTGTGTTGGTTCTCAGCCAAAGACATTACGATTGTCTTTTTTTTCAGTTCTTTCAATTCTGAAGAGAACCAATCATTGTGAGAGAGTGTTTCTCTCACCGTAATGATTTTTTGTGGTGTTACCCGATTCAACATGTGGGTCATATATAGTTTGAAAGCTGTTACTAAAGTTTCAGGGTTGTCCTCATCTGCCGTATGCTCCATCATTAGATTTATCCATTTGGTGTAATCACAGAGGGTCATTTTTTAAGATTCCTCATTAGAATTTTCTTAGGTGGGTTCGCCAGGTGATTATGTTGTTGTGTCAGATGTATTTGTTATGTGATGATAGAATGATCAGACCAAATACAAGGTTTGGTATCATGTACTTTAACATTTAAGTTTCTACAGGCTACCTAGTCCAGTAGTTTGCCTTTTAAATGTGTAGGATCAGTATTAAGGACTGTTAATTCGGTACTCAGTAGGTTGTGCTCCAAGTTAATTGCTTCACAGTCTAGCATATCACTACGCCAGCGGTTAAAGTCACCAAGAACTAGCGTCAAACTGTCTGATTTATTTAAGGCTGTTAGAGTTGTATACATTCCTTGTAAAAGTGGGACATGTCCCCAGGTGGCCGATATACAAGGAGAAGATGAACACAACTATACAATTTGGCTTCAGTTTGAGGTGCATGATTTCGCAACCAGCACAAATTATAGGAACTTCAAAGAATTGCATTTCTTCCTTTACAATGATTTCTACACCTTCGCCTTTTCTGGTCAGCCAATTTATAGTAAAGAATTCATATTTTTCTGGTATTGCCAGATCCGTCATCGGGCCGCTAGGGTCTTGAAGCCAGGTTCCGTAAGGCACATCAAGGCCAGATCTTTTTCGATAATATAATCGTGTACGTCAATGGCATATGGGCATTCAAGGACCTTGTGTTCAATAAAGCAGCCTTGATAGCATGCAAGCCTTGCCCCACACTCATCTGGACAGGTTTATTGTGAGGCTCAGAGAATGTGTGAATGCTCTGTTTTGTCAAAGGCTGACTGATCATGGCATTAGGGGTGATGGGAAGTAGTGCCATAGCATCAGGGCTGTTGTCAGGTATAGCAAATGTGCTAGGATCAAGTATTATCGGACTCTTAGGCGGATATGAGGGAACAAGTGACCTATTGTTGTCACTAATGGCTCAGTCTATAAGGTGCACATTGGTTGTAGTGTCAGTCGCGATAGGTCTTGAGTCAAGGTGTTTGGCTTCATTGAGGTATCTATTGACTATAGCATCACGTGACGCTTTCCCAGTTGCTAAAAGTAAGGAAAGACACAGAGCATACGAATATGAATAAATCGATTACCTGTAGTAAAAAGTATGGTCTGACAAGACGTCCACATCCGACTTGTCATGAACCGGCACAAACCGGCTTTGACATGCCGGTGCTGACGCGCCTGACGTGTCTAGAAATAGGCACAGGGATGATGGGAAGTGTAGTCCCACTTGAAGAGTTCTGAGCACACCTTACCTTTAGTGCAATTGCACAATGCCATGTTATGCTCCCATCATAAAGGCAATGTCAAAAGTATTTAAAAGCAGAAAGTTGCAAAGTTTCAATTTAGGCCACTTTGTTTCTCTGGCATAACTACAATCAGCAGCAGCTACTTGTCAACAGTAATTCTAGTAAGGATTGGCAAAGTTCAACCTTCGTGGCGCACAACGTGCATACAATCCACTCCTTGATTCCAGTCCATAGATTCTAGTCTACAGTTCTAGTCCATCCCTTGGTATCTTTGATCTTAGTCTCCAGAAACACTTGTGTATAGGCGCGTTATAAATGCCATATCATATCATATCATATCAGTGCCCTTGCTTGTTCTCTTGCTTTCTGTTTTCTTTCATGGACCTTTACTTAGTTAGACTTCCTTTTCTTTCCCTGGATATTTCTGTGAAGGTTTGTGTAGTTCTTCGTGTCCTCATAGGGAGTCACTACCGTGTTCCTTTCTTACATCTCTGTGTTGCCCTTTCTACCATAGCCCTAACAGTGTGGTGGTTCCTGTTTCAGGGGGCAGTCACTGTTGTCTTCCTTCGAGACCCACATGGGCAATTGTCTTGTAGGCTTTGTTTCTTTGTTCGTATCATAGGTTCTGAGAACAGCAGTATAGATCTGCTGCTTTTTCCCCATAAGCATTCAGAGTGAGACAATTTAAAAGTAACTTGCTGAGATGGCTAGAGTTCCCTCCAACATTCTGGGAACCTTATGATCATGTTTCTCTGTGTCAGCCAAAACGGTTTGCCTTTGTTGAAAGGGTATGACGTCCTATCATCGTGGGATGTTTTTTCGTATGTTTTTTTACCGCAGATTTTTTGACGAAAAAAAGCCATCAACATTTTTAGGGGGGCTTAGTCAAATATATACATGGGGTGTGGGTGTTTGGGAATATATCAAAAATAAAGGGGATGGCAGGGTTAGGGTGGACCCCCTAAAAATAAAAAATAAAAATTAGATTAGTTATTTTGTTAAAAATTATGTGGTAAAAAACCCACAAAAAAATATCCCACGATGAATTGACATGAAACCATTGAAATTCCTTGCTCTTTTCTGTTAACTGCCTTCGTACGTCACTTCAACTCTTCCTACTTCTCACACCTGACTTTGGCAGGTCTCACTTTTAGGACGTCGATGGACTCTTCAATTATCCTACAAATGAGTCTGCAACCAGGACAATAGCCTGCAAAAGCACAGCCACTATTCTGCTGTACTTCAATTTCTCTCTGCAAGGCAGCAAAATTTTTCTATACGTTCAAAGCCTTGCCAATGAAAATCGTATTTGATTACAGAGAGCTTGGAAGACCACTCCTATCCCAGACACCAAAACAGGACATGATGCCAAAGTACCCAGAAAAGACACCCACCAATCCTGCCCTGGCAAAGGTGGAACAGAAGCACAGGGTGCCTGCCAATGCACTTCATAGGTATTGACCAGCTGCTAAAGTCTTTCCCCTTTTCCTTTCATTTACTCCCATTTGTTCTTTGTACGTGCTGCGTTCATTTTGTTTTTTTAATCTTATAGTATGTTACTAGGAATTA